>NC_142738.1:6025000-6185000 GCF_051943395.1 Hippocampus bargibanti | reverse complement strand
AAATTGGGACACGAAAAAAATAAAATAAAACTGTGTTTATGAAGAGTTTTGTCAAAAGACTACGTCGCAAACAATTTTGGATTTGGAATTGTAATGAAGATAAAAATGGTGACCATGATTCTTCGTCTGATAAAGCACGTGTGGCAGTGTTTTCACGCATCTTGGTACGATCAGCGTCCACCTTTCATCAACATATCACATGCACAATGAAGCCATTTTGATCACAGCATTACACCTGCGATTATAAACTTTTAAATGGGAGTGGGCGTTAAAAAAAATATCTAAAATTCCTTTTGATACATTAATTGAGTGTAATTTTACAATCTCATTAAGTCCATTTAAAAAAGAAACAAATGATATTTGTTATTGCTCTCTCCTTTTTTTTTGTCACGATATATTCAGTAATCAAAAAATGGATCAACCTCGGCAACCAGAGAAGAAGCAATTTGTGGCGATATCATGAGATGATATCCATTAGACAGCCGCGTGGGTTTGCGTGTGCGCGCGTATTATTCTATAGCGGGTTCCCATGACAACTGTTTTGGGGCGAGGCTTGGGATGGAAAACCAAGCTCAGCTGTCATCGCTTCACCTAAAAGCTTTGTAATTGCTCTCATTTGCATAGTACAATTAAGTGTGTTAGCTCACAGCGAGAACAATCAACCTCCGCTAAAGACGAGGGGACGCTATAATTATTATATCATTGGATTGCGACAAGCGCGTCACTGACGAGTCTGTCAAGCTACGTCCGTTCCTGAGGCTTTGTGCAAACACTCACCCGACGGCGGATTCAAATGTTTGGACTCAAATCGCCGAGCCCGTTCTTCGCAGGGGCCCCGTTTCAGGTTCACGGGGTGACATGTGATGCTTTGGCAGTGGTGCGCCTTCAGGGACTGCAAGGCCTTCTCTGCTGGCCTAAAAACATCTGAATCACATACTAATATTTTGTCTATAAATTATTTTGACATAATTCCAAATTGTCTTTCAGCTTCCTTTCACTACTCATCCCCTGTTGTGCTGCTTACAGGTGTATATTTTCTTATTTACGCAATTAACCAATCACATTTCAGCCATCATTTGTTACTAGGGTCAGAAATTGACCTGGACGCCTTCACAATCAGTTCTGCAGGCCCTGTCACATCAAATGTGTTGATCAAACTGTTGCTTTCACCCAAGGGTGTCAAACTCGTTCATTTTGCCGCGGGGCACATTGTAGTTATGGTTTCCGCTCAGGGGCCGTTATGAATTTGGGGAAACTGTTAAAATGTTCATCTTCTCCATATATTACATATATAACGCACAACAAATTAATGAACAACTACTTTTCAAATCTGAAGTCAAGAATAATGACTGTTAATATGGTTTACATGGGACAATTTGAAATTTTGGTTCGGACTTTAGCAAGCATCATGAAATTTCACAAGTTTGATTTGCTTTCGCGGGCTGAAAAAAAAATGTGGCGGGCCGGATTTGGCCCCTGGGCCGTGACTTTGACAGCAGTTCTTTAACCAATCAGATTTCGAGTTAGCAACCCAAGGCCTGCTCAAAGGCGCTGGCAACGTCAGAGTTTTCGCAAATTATAATTGGCTAGTGACTACCCTATCATATTTTGCCAACTACTGTATATTATCATATAGTATCACCAGCCGCTAGTGATAAGTGCATAATGGCGAAAGCTAGCACACTGTATCTGTAGCGAGCTGCTTAAGGAAATATATTTTTGTGTTGATTTAATAGCAGTTTTGTCAACCCACAATGTCTGAAGGAAAGAAATGGATTTGGTTGTGGATATACTGTTAAAGCCATTTTTAAGATGGACCTTTCAAGAATAAATGAACATCATTAAGGTTGGACAGGTCAGGAGCTAGCAAATAATATGGGAATTTTATGAGCTTATCATGAATCCACACGTTCAGAGTAAAAAATTGAACAGTTTAATCACAAGTTATTTCCTGGCCAACCCCACCATCTCGTGGGTTTGTAGTAAATCACACCACTCTGGCAACTGTGGAGTGATTCAGACATAGCACTACTGAAGGCCTAAGTGTGACATGCGCGGCCCGCCACTGGCTTTGGGCGGCGTGTGAGTGTCTGGATGTCAGCTGCGGATAGCAGACGATTGAGTGAAAACGCGTTTGCGACATGCAAGGGCTTTACAAGAAGTAAGAATATTGTTTAAAAATCAATTAATATATTTCTCCACTCTGCGACTAATAAAGGCTAATCTAATCTAATAAAAACAAAAGAAACGTTTTTGATCAGATACGCAAAATTATACATATGATCAATCGCAATGTCTTTCAATCCGCCGCCATTGTGCGGGGCCATCCTTGCATATAAATTTTTTTGATTTTATGTTCTTTTTATTGGATGGCCATATTAATATATTCAGGGTTTAAATGACAACCGACGTCACTGCCTAAATCATTTTATAGCATCTAAAATACCCAAAACACGCAGTATGATATTTTTATTCGAATGCAAAACACCAATAAAAATGACTTAGTGTCCAAAATCTGCAAAAAATTGAGCTGCAAATTGGGCATTTTCAGAAAGTCCAGCCCCCAGTTCGTGATGTCACGCCAAGATGTCTTGCATTGCTCGTAATCAAAACAATGGCTTCAGATTGGAGATTATGCTTTCTTGTTAAACATCCAGTTATGAATATGATTGAAATAGTTCCGAAGAGGAAAGCATACATGTTTGCAATCGATTAAAGAATTTATTCCGTGCCATTTTGAGGCAACATTGGGGGGAAATGGATCACCAAAAAAAGAGGCAGAAAATTGCCGACCAAGCTCCGTGTGAGGAATTAATCAGCCCGTTTCCACAGGCTGATAAATTCCTCATATGGAGCTTGGTCACCCTATTCTGGCTCTTTATGGTGCAACATCACGTTTTCAGACCAAACAAGTACAGCAAAATTCATTGACGTGATGGAAGGACTGCTACAATGTGTCCTTTTTTTTCGGTCAGGGGCGTTCCTTCAGTGACGTCACATACGGACTCGTCACCAACTCAAAAACAAGACTTCCGGAATATTCAGCGTGAGTCTTAAAGCGTAAATTATAGCTATATGCGGTGGCATCTTTGTAAAATACGCTCTGTAGAAGTCATTTGAAGCCATTTTACAAATTATGGAGACAACTTGTCCGGAGACGTCGGTTGTCCTTTAATTATGGCCCCAATGTGTTTGAATGGAGGTATGTAGGTTAGGACGGTTCCAATCCCACTTTAGGGTCATTAACCCATTCATTACTATTCACAAATTTATTTGGGAATGGAAAATATGACATAGAACGGCATTCCCAAATTTGTTCGGGTTTAATTTTTTCTTGCTTGGGTGCCGATAAAGCACTGGCCAGACCTCTGGCAATGTTTGTTCCCTTCCATCATCAGAGTAGTGTCTTAATTATATTGATCGTATAATAAAGAATCACTGTTCATCACATTGACTGTTTTGAAAACATACAGTAAAAAAGCATTGCGTAATAATTTGGAAAGCATTCCTGTCAATAACCTCAATATTTATTATTATTATTATTTTTTAATTCAATGATGAACTCCCTCAATGTATCTGCAGCATGTGACAGACGAAGCGGCCCTCCGGCTTATAGTTGTAACAAAACCAGCAACCAGTCAGAGCTCGTCAGGTCGTACGCCGTGGCAGAATTGTGTTGTGACACCTTGAACCCGCCGCTGTTTGTGAGGCGTGCTAATTTTCTGATAGCGCGCCGCGTGGGCTGTTGGAATCACAGCTATGATGGCTGTAATTTGTGCTGCGAGGGGGGTATGGGAGGGGGGCATCAACAGGGTAAATACAAATTAAAATTGATGCGGGTCTTTGAGTAGTTTTGCGTTGAGGGAAAGGAGGGGGGGGGTGCGGAGAGAGCTTGCTATTTGGTCCCTCCATTACACGGCAGGGCCCTGGAGGCAAAGATGTGCTGCGGCATGTGATCACAGGCTTGATAATAAAGCTTAGAAAGCACCTGCTTTCATGGGCGCCTCTTTGAAAGCGCTGCATGGCGACATGTCAAGGCTGTTAGCCTCCATAATAAACACGCTGGAACAACCAGATGAAGAATTTGCGCAATGTATCAGAAAACACAAATGCACGTGGACTCAGTGTGTGTATGTGCGGTACCGCCTCACGGAGCCAAAAGGGGCATCCTGCCGGACTTTGCTCCGCTAGTTCAAGAGCTCTTCATCTGATGAGGGGGGTGAGAGAAACAATGATGAGCGCGCCGTGTACACATAACCTTTTCCGAAGCTACGGTCGCTGCAGACGGAGAGCGTTCAAAGACAAAATCAAAAAGTGTTTCCCTCAAGAGGTCACATCATTAGACTGATGAATTTGCAAATGGAGGAAATCCAAATATGGGTAAATGTGTTAAAAACGGAATTGTCATCATCTAGTTGGCGACCAACGGGTGGCGCTGTCGGCCGCGCCTGCGGCCTCGCAGGTTCTGGTCGTTCCAATCAGTGGCAGTCAAAAGGACTCCCGGCACGACCATTCGGCGTCGGGTCATTGTATGCAATTGTATGCATTGCGCATTGTGTATTCATTGTATGCTGTGTTTGTGTTTGTTTCACCTTGGCGGACTCTTACTCTTGGTTTTCTTTTGATACTTTGTATTTTTTCAGTTCAGATGATTTTGATGTTCTAGATTTTGTTCCTGCTGACTTTATTTTAATACAATTCGTCAATCACAACCTCCTGCTCCCTCCTGCCTGCTTTTTGGGATCCACAACCGCCATCACCACCTTGCAAACCGCGACAGGAATAGTCTCTGGGCTTTTTAGAGTCAATCACCGATCAGCGGGTTAACGAAAATTAACAAAGTGTAAACTGATCGTTGATGCGATGAGAAGATAGACAAATTCATCCAAAATGTTGAAACCATTTTTTTGGATTGGATTTTCCTTGATTAGTCTCGCAGTGGAGAAATTGACATTTCACAGCAGCAAAGGTATGAAAGGAAGAGGAAAGGAAATAAAGTAGTAGAAAACTAACATACAGGAACATGCTGAAAAGGCAGCCACTCTCGCGGCGCCATTTTGAAGTCAAAAGAAGAAAAACAACTAAATAACAAACTCATTCACTGCCAGACGTGCAAAAATGTGTCCACTCCAGTTCCAGGGTTTTTGTCATTTTCACTCAAATTCCACCCTTAGAATATTGAATTTTAGGACTACATAAACATTCAATGCAGCGTAAGAAACCTAACAGTCTCTTCTTTCATCAGGAAGAACAGGTTAATTCCTAAATTATATGGGTCTGTAGTTATATGAGCTTGAAATGAGGGTGGCTGTCCAAGATACAATGCAATACATTCATATTGGTTTCTATAGCGCTTTAACAAAGCATTAATATGGGGAAAAAAATTGAAATGCTGCCCCCCTGTGGAAGGGCAAAAAACATTGTCAGAGATCTGGCCAACTCTTTATCAGCACCCTAGCATGAAACAACAAAATCCGCACAAATTTGGGAATGTCATATTTTCAATTCCCAAGTAAATTCGGGAATGGCAATGATTGAGTTAAAGAAGAAAAGTCATATCTGCGTAACAATTCAGACTTTCAAAATAAACCTCGTAACTTTGTTAGCGTTGACTTTATGAGAATGAAAAATGACACCACATTATTTGGACATGTCCACATCAGATCAATCTTGTCAGTATATTTGACTTATCTGCTGTGTCCCAAATTCACATAAAACCTCCTCAGGTGAGTTGACTGTCGTCTGTGTATGTCTGCGTGTCATTAATAAAATGAAGACGTCAATGAGAAGTTCAAAACGCCGCCGTGGTAGGAAGCGGCTCACAGTGACTTTCAATCAAAGTGGTAATCCTTGTATCTCATCAAACTTGGAGCGCAAAAAATGAAGGGAAGCTCCTCAGCGTGCTCTTGGTGTCAAGCCATTAGGCTGTGTGAAATGAGGTGCCACTCACCCTTCCTAAAGCCGTCCATACGGCGGACATGCCGCCAAAATACCATATAAGCTCAATGCTGTCAGGTCGAGGGAAACGTGATTGTGCTGTGATGTGATGTGAGTCGTCCACCCGCTAATATCCAGTCATAAAAGCCTGGAGATGATCAACTCGTCCAGATAGTCCGTGCTGGATTCCTGCGAGATTGGGAATTATGTGTTTTTTGGCGTTTTTAGTATTTTTGGGATAATATTTCAAATTAATCTCTTTAGTCAGTGGATGCTACAGCTGCGTGTTTGCTTTCAACATTTAGTTTGTAGTCGACATTCACATTCCAACATGACGTCCCTGAACCACTGCTGAAAAGGACACTTTGATCCTCTCCTCTTTCATCTAGAACTGCTTCATGTCACAAAGAGGGTACAGCAAGTGCTGAAGAATGAATGACTCTGTGTCTTTGTGTTGTTGTATTGTTATTTTGTTGTTTGTTTTTTTTTACTTCAAGATGGCACCGTGAAAGTGGCTGCCTTTCTAGCAGCTCCTGTATTTTGTATTTCTACTTCTTTCTTTCCTTTCCTCTTCCTTTTGAAACTTTGCTGCTGTGAAATGTAAATGTCTCCACTGCGAGACGAATAAATGTACATCCAATCCAATTAACATTCACTGCCATTCCCAAATGTATTCAGGAAATGAAAATATGACGTAGCGCGCCATTCTCGAATTTCTTCGGGTTTTGGTTTTTCATGCTAGGGTCCTTATAAAACGTTGGCCAGACCTCGCAAAGTTTTTCCCTTCCACAAGGAGGAAGCATTTCCGTTTTTTTCCATGTTAACGCTTTGTTCCAGCTTCAGCTGTAGTAAAAGTACGAATTAACCAATCTGTATGTATTGCATTGTATTTTGGACAGCCGCCCTCATTTCAATATCATATAACTCCAGTCCCAAATAATTTAGTAATTATCTATTTGGGTGCGGAAAATCCTGCTGGACCCGCCGCACCCTGCCCACCACCTTTTCCATGTACTCCCCTCAGGCAGGCACTACCGATCAATGCACACTAAATCCAGCAGACATTTAAACAGCTTCTTCCCCCAAGCCATTAACTCTCCAAACAGTAACTCAAATAGAACTGTATCGTGCCTCTTTGCAATGTTTTGATGATGATACGAGTGCAGCGTGTTCTACCGGAAGCAAATTCCTTGTGTGTTCTACATACTTGGCGATCAAGATGATTCTGATTCTGATTTTCTAATGAAAGAAGAGTCAAAGGTTTCTGACACTGCATTTAATGTGTATGTAGTCCTAAAACTCGAGAGTCTCTGGGTTCTGGAATTTAAATGACAATGACAAAAACCCTGGCACTGGAGTGGACACATTTTTGCACATGGTCCGGCAGGTCGGATTCTCGACCAAGGCAAGACGTCTTAGCGTGACGTCACGAACGAGGGGCGGGACCTTCTGAAACTGGCCATTTCCGGGTTCATTTTGAAGTAGTTTTCAGACACATTAACTTTTATTTTATTTTGGTGTTTTTCATTTGACTAAAAATATCAGCCTGCGTGTATTGGGTATTTTAGATGCTATAAAACGTTTTTCTGATGTCAGTTAGGAAACAAAAAAATGGTGTCGGTTGTCCTTTGAAATCTAAACTATCTTTAGTCCACAACTAAAACACACAGTGAGGTGTAGCACATCTACCAAATTCCCAAGCAAGCTAAAGCAAACCATTACCCCTGCCACAAAAATACCAATGTGCCTGTTTTTTACGCCATGCGCCGACGCTATTTTCTGTTTCTAAATTGTCAAATGAGTCGGGAGCGAGGCAACTCAATTTTGTGGCTCAACACGGGTCCAAGAACAGTAAACTCGACTCAAATGGTGTAACGCACTGTTCAACTTGTTAGGTTGAGCACGTGTGCCATTCTCCCAAAATGGAGTCCAAAAAGCTTAATTTAAAATGGCCGCTTAGTTTGTGAGGGAGCAGCGCTCGCACTCTCAATTTGTTTTTATGTCAAGGCTGTTTGTTGAGTTTAAATAAATGGCTAAAAAGCACATAGCTAACTGTGGCTTTCCACATGATCTTATTTTCCTCCAATGTTTTATTTCACTTCACTCAAGCGGTGGCCTACCTGAAACGTGCTCGTAACAATAAGTCATAAATCAAAATGATTAGATTTGTGAACTTATCGTACTCACCCCCAAAAAAATCATACTAGATGATTACATTTCTGGAAATCAACTACTAATATATATCAAGGAGTCAAACAACAAAAGGTGCGCCAGATTTACCCAGAGGTGGTCAGCAACAATGAGGAGAAAATCAATCTAATAAGTGTCACTTGGATGTGACAACACAGTCTACATGCTTCTTTCAGATCTTATTTCCATCGGGCAGCCTGGAGATACCCTGAAGCATGCCTGTTAATGGACGCCTCCATCAGCCGAGCTCGAAACAGTCCGCCTCATTACTCACTCCGGCACAACTGTGCCCGGGGGTGGTCCTTTTAACACTACACCCCCCCCCCCTCCAACCCCTCAGAGCCTATGTGCCTGACACTGAGTTTATTCCATTTATTTAAAGGGAATACAATTCAACTAATTTTTGTGAAACCCCAACTCACCATGTGTAGTTTTTGCAGAGTCCATCTTGTGATTTTTGTGCTATGGCATTTCCAAGCCAAATATTTAACTTTGTCCGCAATACTCTTCTTTAAAGGACAACCGACGCCCCCGGACAAGTTGCGTACATAATTTGTAAAATCACTTCAAATGACTTCTACTGAGTGTATTTTACAAAGATTCCACCACATATAGCTATATTTTACGTTTTAAGACTCGCACTGAATATTCAGGAAGTCTTGTTTTCGAGTTGGTGACGATTTCTTACGTGACGTCACGTCAGGAACGCCCCTGACTGAGAAAACGACACATTTTGAGTACTTTGTTTGGTCTGAAAACTTCATGTTGATGGCAAAATTAGAAGGAAAACACATAAATAACGCGATGGTGAATTGTTGTGTGTTGCACCATGACGACTATTTGATATTCGCTGACAGAAAATTCCCAGCAGACAAATCAGCCCATTTCCAACAAAGCTCGGACGCCATCTTTTGCATTCTGGGACACTACATTTCAGTCCAGATGCCATTTACGGCTCAAATTGATATGGGAGGACTCCTTTAATCGATTGCAAACATTTATGCGTTCCTCTTCAGAACTATTTGAATAATATTGATAACTGCATGAGTAACAAGAAAGCATATTCTCCGAATCTGAAGTCATTGTTTTGATTCTCGAGCAAGCAAGATGTCTTCGCGTGACGTCACGAATAAGGGGGCGGGACCTTCTGAAACTGACCACTTCCGGTTTCATTTTGAAGTTGTTTTTGGACACTAAATCATTTTATTTGTGTTTTTCATTTGACTAAAATATCAGCCTGTGTGTTTTGGGTATTTTAGATGCTATAAAAAGTTTTTATGATGTCAGTCAGGAAACAAAAAAAATGATGTCGGTTGTCCTTGAAGTAGTCCTGTCAACACACGAAGAAACCAACTAACTCTCGTTTCGTTGTCATCCTGCTTCTAAATACGACTGCAGCAATTGCGTGTGATCATACCCGCGACCTTCTCGTAGTTTTAGCAAAAGTTACTATCTACCTATGTCGTATAACCCGACTACGTAACCAGCGAATAACAACAAATGTATCGTTAGCATAATCTGTTTCTAACCTGCTATTGTTGTGTAGTCCTACTTCCTCACAAACTATTTTTGTGTAGTCTTAAAACAAACTCATCCTATACCTCCACTCATTTGCTAACTTAATTTACGTGTCCTCGTTAAACTAAGCTAACTGGCTGCAATACGAACGGAGTCCTCCTACCTACTGCCATGATAGTTTGAGTGTAATATGACACCTAAGCATGAACAAAGTTGTGACGCAAGTTTTAGCAGTTTGCGTTGTTGTGTGTGTAGTATTTGCTACGTATTACAACTAGCAGCTAAGTTTTTATCATTCTTCTATGACAAAGTAACAAGCAAACTAACTACAATTTGTCTTTAAAATCTGACAGCTAAGTGTCGAAATTAGCCAAACAAACCTGAGGCCTGCTTCGAAAGACCTGTTTAGTTTTTTTATTACCTTATAAATGAATAAAATGTTCATGTTGGCCCATGAAATCAATGACCAACCGCACCTACTTTAATTTGATGCTCTTCCTGATATTGACAAGCAATGTTAACTTTATGTAACCCATATAACTGTATAATCCGGCGTCTAACTTTAAATTTAGTGTACAACCCAGGATCTCATTAACCAACTACACTTCCTGTGATGTTGGCAGAATCCTCCGAAGTAGTTATTTGGTGTCCAGGTACACCTCGTCTCCAGGCTAGCGTAGTTTGTGTTGTTTTACATGCTGTAGGCTCGCAGCGAACACCATTTCATTAGAAGCCTGATTCTGCCGCACCCGCTTTGTTATTCAGAATGAGTTTCACCATTGACGAAGATGCCAAATACCCACTGTAACCTCTCGTTCTTCTCCAACCTGTGCAATGAATATTTTAAGTATGAATTTCTCGGCATTTCCGCCTTTGGTGCGCCATTTCCCTTCTAATGTGAGCTCCCCGACATGAATTCAGCTCTCTCTCTTGTCGCCGGTTTCGATCTTTCGTGACAAAGTCAATAGGGGGCATCCTTCATCTGTCAAAACCAAACATCGGAAGATGTTTCATGCCAGTTCCCCTTTTTCTTGGTCTTGTCTTTGTCACCCTTCCCACATGATGATACCTGGCCAGCTTTAATCAACAAGAGAAGAGATAAAGAAGTCGCGAGCGACCCTCCGGCCACTTGGACTCAGCCGGAGGGTCCGGTAGCAACATGGTGCGCCGCAATCTGTAGAGCAGATGGCTGCAAAAAGCGTCAGGTCTCAGCCTGGCTGCCTCCGAGCTGTCCCGCTTAATACCTTCCTGTATCACAGACTTGTTAATAGTCTGGGCAAAAACTCACAGGGCCCGTGCACAAAAGAACAATAGCTCCCGTCTGGCTGGCTCACTTGTTTTGTGATCTCTCCGTCCCTGGTGGCAAAATGTTTGCTGCTATGCTGCGTGCCCTTCGCCGCCCTCAACGGTAGACACTGTGTTTATTTTCCAGTTGGATGGTACTGGACCGCCAAGGGCTAGAATAGGCAGCTCTAACAGGGGAAAACATATATATGTATGTTATATATAGGTGTACATATATGTGTGGATAGATAGATAGATAGATAGATAGATAGATAGATAGATAGATAGATAGACGTACGTACGTACATACATAGATAGATATATAGATAGATATAGATATATATATATATATATATATATATATATATATATATATATATATATATATATATATATAGATTATACGTACCTACGTAGATAGATAGATAGATAGATAGATAGATAGATAGATAGATAGATAGATAGATAGATAGATAGATAGATAGATAGATAGATAGATAGACGTACGTACATACATATATATATATACGTACCTACGTACATATAGATAGATAGATAGATAGATAGATAGATAGATAGATAGATAGATAGATAGATAGATAGATAGATAGATAGATAGATAGATAGACTAATGAAGGCAAATCCAATAGATAGATAGATAGATAGATAGATATCTGCCAAATAGTGAGCCTACTGATTTGGACTGGCTAATAATTTGGGTTGCAATGAAAAATGTGACTTCCCTTCATAACTTTATTGTTTAATAGAGAAAAATAATCATCTGTCAAAAAAAAATCTTATTGATACCATCATTGAAATCCTCAATAATTTAGTAAAACTACTCAAAGCTCGGTAAGATCTCCCAGGTGCTTGCCAAATAGTGATCCTTTGATAGTTACAAATGAGACTTATTAATTTTGTTCAATTTTAGATCTTTTTTTTTTTTTGCATCCTTCTGTTCCTTCCTTCGTTTCCTTCCTCTCGCCCTTCTTTCCTCTCTTCCTCCCTTCATTTACTTCCTCACCCTTTCTGGCTTGATTGTGGATGAAGAGTGGCAGGCTGCAGAGTGACAGACTGCCCCATGAGATGACACCTGTCACCGAGTGGAGCGCCGCTAATCTACAAGCCTCATTTTGTTTGAACCCTTTGTCACCTTGCCGTCAAATCCTCCTCTGCTCAGCCGCTTGCCAGTTTTTTTTTTTTCCTTCCCCGCTGCTTTTTTGGCCCAATCTCAGCATGGCGCACTAGACAGAAAAGCAACATGAGCCTCTGTGATGGCTCTGAAATCAGTACTACTTAACAATAAGTGTATCCTAATACATGCGTTCTCAGTTGTTTTTAAACGTGTTATAACTGTGTATTCAACGCATAGTTAACAATCATGATTGCTTTCAACTGTAAGTGGGCTGACTAAATGGCTAAAATGAGTGGTACGCCGCTGTATTTTAACCTGTAGCAAAGTTCTTTACAGTATTACTGCGCTATGCTAATTTTGGATTCATTTTAATCACCTCGTGCGTGGCGAATAGTGAGATTCCGCCTTACTGTTTTCATTTTTAAATAGGAGTATTTTTTTTAGGGTGGCGTTTAAATGTTTTAGGATGTTTTAGGATGACGTTTAAAATAAGGTTTGTTTTTATTGGTAAAAATAACTGTGTGCTTCGTAATTGAAAACTGTAAAATTAACAGAATTCTTGCTCAATTGTT
Organism: Hippocampus bargibanti; assembly: GCF_051943395.1. Classification (NCBI taxonomy): domain Eukaryota; kingdom Metazoa; phylum Chordata; class Actinopteri; order Syngnathiformes; family Syngnathidae; genus Hippocampus; species Hippocampus bargibanti. The sequence continues at coordinate 6,172,364 of NC_142738.1, read as the reverse complement.
AGCCTGCTAGTTTTGCTTGCTGTCAATGAGGCTAGCTAATTATTTATGTCTCACGTTTTGTGTGTTCGCATACTGGCAGGTTTTGGGGTTAAATTGGATTTAAAATAAGGTGTGGTTTTATGGGTAACAATAACTGTGTGCTTCGTAATTGAGAACTGTAAAATTAACAGAATTCTTGCTAAATAGTTAGCATGCTAATTTTGCTTGGTCTCAATGAGGCTAGCTAATTATGTATACATTGCCATGAAAAACGTTTTGTATATATATATATATATATATATATATATATATATATATATATATATATATATATATATATATATATATATATACACATTGTTTATCAAATTGGATTTAAAATAAGGTGTGTTTTTATTGGTAAAAATAACTATGTGTGCTTCGTAACTGTAAAATTAACAGAATACTTGCTAAATTGTTAGCATGCTAATTTTACTTGGTGTCAATGAGGCTAGCTAATTATTTATGTCTCGCGTTTTGTGTGTTCGCATACTGGCAGGTTTTGGGGTTAAATTGGATTTAAAATAAGGTGTGGTTTTATGGGTAAAAATGACTGCGTGCTTCGTAATGGAGAAATGTAAAATTAACAAAATTCTTGCTAAATTGTTAGCATGCTAATTTTGCTTGGTCTCAATGAGGCTAGCTAATTATGTATACATTGCCATGAAAAACGTTTTGTATACATTATATATATATATATTTATATATACAGTAAAGTCTCGTTATATCGATATTCAAGGGAGTCCGAAAAAATATCGATATAACCGGGACTATCGATATATCCGACCCTGTTCGCATGTAATTTTCTCCGTGCGTGCATAGAAATAGCATCGATATAACCGGGACTATCGATATATCCGATATCGATATAACGAGACTTTACTGTATATATATATATATATATATATATATATATATATATATATATATAGTTTATCTAATTGGATTTAAAATAAGATGTGTTTTTATGACTAAAAATAACTGTGTGCTTCGTAATTGAGAACTGTAAAATTAACAGAATTGTTGCTAAATTGTTAGCATGCTAATTTTGCTTGGTGTCAATGAGGATATTTATGCTTTTTGTACAGTATATTGTTTATAAAATTGGATTTAAAAAAATGGTGTGTTTTTATGGGTAAAAATAACACGTTATGGGTAAAAATAATGTGTGTGTGCATGTGTGAGAAATAGACATGAGGACAAGTTTTGAAATGAATGCCAGCAGACGTTTAAGATGATTTATATTGATTTTATTCATCATTTTGAAACTTAATAATAGTGGTGTCATTTTTTCCGCCGGCATTACAGGGGTGTGAAATGACCCCAGTACTTGTATGTGCAGGTTTTTATATATTTTTTTGTCGAAAAGTTCTTTTTTTTTCCTCTACCATGTAAAACTAGCCATGTAGCTCCCCGCACGAATGACAAGGAAGAGGCATCCCTGTTCAAATGTTTTTATTCCCCAAACAAAGCCCCATTCATTCATATTGAGATGTGTCTTAGTTAAATTGATCTCAATAGAAATGCAGTCTGGAGTGGGCCGGTCTCTACGGAGCAGCACACTCCCCCCTACCCCAACCATCACCCTGGCCAAATATCTATATTGTCCACTTCTACAGACTGCGCTTTGTAATTATAATATAATTCATTATGTCCGTGCTGAATTTGTCACAAAGAGCGTTGTACCCACCCCCTGGACGCACCCCGAAATCCTCCCGCACTGATCTAGCCGAACGTGCACATTGTGTTTTTTTTTTGTTTTTTTTTTTACATCAGCCCGCTTGGAAATCCCCTCTCACGCGCCCCCGCCGCGACAATAGATTTTACCCCCTTTTGCTTAATAGAGATATCAGCCGCCAATCTGACAGCTCACAGCGGTCTCGTCCACGGCTGTTGGGAAATCTATAGCGTGCTGACAAGCCGCCCAAAAGAGCATTCATTCATATCATAACTACCATATTAGATTATGTATTTAGTGTTATTACGCCCGCTCGCTCCCAAGTGTGGGAAAATGTCGAGAGAGGATAACAAAGCAGAAAAATTCAATCTATTGGCATTGAAAATGATGTGAATAAGCTTCTCACAGTCTATCATTTCACTCGAAAAAGGGAGTTGCACACTATTTGGCAAGCTATGAATCGATATTTTTTCATCGTTAACATAAAAGCGCTTCACAAAGCCTTCTTGAGATATGGAATAAACAATTAGTAGCAGATCTAGCTAGCAAATTTAGTTGGCTCACTATTTGGCAAGGTTTACATCTACATTTTTTTGAATCGCTAACATAAAAGCACTTCACAAACCACTCCCAAAATATGGTACAATTAGTAGCAGGTATTTCTATCAAATTCTGTTGGCTCACTATTTCGCAAGCTTTACATCATTTTTTTTTTTTGAATCGTTAACATAAAAGCACTTCACAAAGCCTTCCTGAGATACGAGACAAACAATTAGTAGCATATATATCTAGCAAATTTAGTTGGCTCACTATTTGGCAAGCTTTACATCTACATTTCTTGACTCATTAACATAAAAGTGCATCACAAAGCCTTCCTGAGATATGGAACAAACAATTAGTAGCAGGTATAGCTAGCAAATTCATTTGGCTCACTATTTGACAAGCTTTACATCGACATTTTTTGGGGTCGTTAACATAAAAGCGCTTCACAAAGCCTTCCTGAGATATGGAACAAACAATTAGTAGCAGGTATAGCTCTCAAATTCAGTTGGCTCACTATTTGACAAGCTTTACATCTTCATTTGTTGAATAATTAACATAAAAGTGCTTCACAAAGTCTTCCTAAGAATATGAAACAAAAAAATGTATAGCCTATATAGCTAGCTAATTTAGTTGGCTCACTATTTGGCAAGCTCTACATCTACATTTCTTGACTCATTAACGTAAAAGTGCATCACAAAGCATTCCTGAGATATGGAACAAACAATTAGTAGCAGGTATAGCTAGCAAATTCAGTTGGCTCACTATTTAGCAAGCTTTCCATCAATTTTTGGGGGAATTGTTAACATAAAAGTGCTTCACAAAGCCTTCCTAAGATATGTAACAGACGATTAGTAGCAGGTATAGCCAGCAGATTCAGTCGGCTCACTATTTGGCAAGCTTTACATCTACTTTTGTTGACTCATTAACATAAAAGTGCTTGACAAAGCCTTCCTGAGATGTGTAACAAACAATTAGTAGCGGGTATGGCTAGCAAATTCAATTGGCTCACTATTTAGCAAGGTTTACATCATTTTCTGGGGGAATTGTTAACATAAAAGCCAGCAGATTCAGTTGGATCACTATTTGGCAAGCTTTACGTCTTCATTTGTTGTATCATTAACATAAAAGTGCTTCACAAAGAGATGTGGAGCAAACAATTATTAGCAGGTATAGTTAGCAAATTCAGTTAGCTCACTATTTGGCAAGCATTGGGTCATCATAAAGTGTTCGCAAATGTATCAAGCATTTTACATGCACTTTCCAAATGAAGCCTATCGACAAATAGTGTACCCCATTTGGAGGCAACAGAATCAGTCAGCCCATTTCTCTATTGTCCCCAGCAAATGGGAGAGAAGTCACATGACTTTGAGGAGACAAATCATTTGCTAGCTTGCATCCAGAACATGTCGAATGAAGAGCGCTCGTCCAGAAGGAGCTGGCGCGTCCCAACGCGCGCCTATCCAATTAACACCCCACCCGCAATCCCTGCCGGGGGTCACTCGCCGTCCTCCCGTGGCGTCTCTCTACCTGTCTCCATGCAATCTGGAATTAACGCCACGTCTCACCTGGTCACACGGACGCGCCACAGATTAGACCGGTGCAGCTGGGAGATACGCACGGCTCTCCAAATGAAGGCGAAGGAGGTTAAAGAGTTCAAATGCAGTGGGGAGGGGGAGGGTATTGTTTTGCAACTCCATTCGAATCTGAAGTTTGTTTGTTTTTTTCTGTTGTAATAGTTTAATTCCCCCGCACGCCTGATAAGAGATTTTTATTTTAATGAACAGCTAAAAATTGCAAGTTGTCATCCCAGTTTATGCCTTTATAGTACCGCTAAGCTACTTGGACGCTAAGTAGCCTATACGTTTTTTGAAAATGAAATCGAGATTATGAAAGTTATTTCCATCACCATCATCATCATCATCATCAAAAAATATATTCTCCCAGGCAGAGCAACTTATGATTTTATTGTTTTAATTTTTTAATTTACATTGGCAAATTAAAGCCATTTTTTTCCCAGTTTGATGTGTGTAACGTCGCAACTCCAGGCTATTTTCTATCTAGCTGATTAGCTGGCTACCTAGCTAGCTATGTAACTAGCTAGCTATATATCTTACTAGTTAGCTGGCTAGTTATCTATTGGCTATCTATTAGCTAGCTAACTAGTTTTCTATCTATTTGAGTTACTTTCGGGTTGAGTGAACGCTGGCGCGTGTGGCTGCCGCTGCTCACCCACAGAAAAACTTATCCTATGACTGTAAAGTGACCTTGAGAGTTTTTGAAGGTGCTTGTAAATGAAATGTATTACAGTGAGACCTCAACTTACGAACTTAATTGGTTCCCAGACAGAGTGTGTAAGGCGAAAAGTGTGTATCTCAAAAAAACATTTCCCATAGGAAACCATTAAAATGGGAATAATCCGTTCCCGGGTTTCCATAAAATATACTTTTCAACTAAATAAGCCTTAAAACTACACACAACATACCTTATTACTATACTAGTATTATTAATCAGCCTCCACATGCTGATTAATTCCTTACACGGAGATTTGTCGCCCTCTTCTGCCTCTTTTTGGTGCAACACAAAGTTTTCAGACCAAGTACAGCAAAATGCGTTGACGTGAAGGAAGGACTGCTACAATGTGTCCTTTTTTTCAGTCAGGGACGTTCCTTCAGTGACGTAGGGTGAGGAATCGTCACCAACTCAAAAACAAGACTTCCTGAATATTAAGGGAGTCTTAAAGCGTAAAATATGAGGTGGAGTCTTTGTAAAATACGCTCAGTAGAAGTCATTTCAAGTGATTTTACAAATTATGGACACAACTTGCCCATAGGCGTCGGTTGTCCTTGAAGTAATTCAGGTGCCTGGTTCAATTCAGGCAACCACAAAAAAAATGTGTGGGTAGAAAAAATCAATCAACTATAAAAGACTGAAGTTTTGCAGACACCTTTTTCACACCCCATTACTTGGCCATCTCAAAATAAGCCGACTAAAAAAGAAAAAAAATGTGCAGGATCAGAGATATAAACGACCATGAATCCCTCAAAAGTTGTGAAGGCTGAAAATAAGACTCAAGTCAAGCCCACAAAGGTGTGTAGGATCAAATAAGACACAATGAAAATCCCGATAAAAGTTGTGACGCTTCGGTCAATCCCTCAAAAGTGACACTTATAAAATAAAACTGCCATAAATCTCTCAAAAGTTGCATCGGTTATTATATGACACTTTTTAAATTGCTCCAAAGTTGTGCAGGTTAAAAAAAGATCACCATAAAATCCCTCTAAAGTTAGACAGGACCACCAAAAGTTTTGTGCAGTTCTAAACAACAATAAAAATACTAATAATTAATAAATGCATTGATAAATAAATTAAATAAATACATACATGAATCAAAAAAAGGAAATGCATAAATAAATACATACATACATACATAAATACATGAATAAAAATAATTAAACAGAAAACAAATGTTAATGAATAAATAGAAATTAATCGTTCATAAATAGAAATGAATATTTAATCAATTTAATCAAAATGAACAGTTAAATAAAATAAATAAATTATAAACAAATAAACAGATAAATACATAACTAAATACATACATGAATAAAATACATAAATACACTAATAAAATAATAAATAAATGAATAAATAAAAATAAATACTTAATAAATAAATACAATTGAATAGTTAATAAATAAATAAAAATGAGTACGTAATAAATAAATAAACTATAAATAAATACATAACTAAATAAATAAACAGATATTTAAATAAATAAATACATGAGGAAATGAATAAATAAATCAATAAAGAAATGAATAATAAGAAATTAAAAGTTTATAAATAAGCTGAAATGAATAGTCAATAAATAAATTAACTAAATAAATAAACAGATATAAATAATAATAATAAATAAATGAATAAAGATGTAAATAAATATAGAAATGCATGAATAAATATAAATACATATATAAATAAATAAGTAAATGGATAAATAAATGAATACATAAATAAATAACAACCTATAAATAGTTAACAAATAATAGAATCTATAAATAAACTATAAATACATAAATAATCAAATAAGCCAATAAATCAATCAATAAAAGAAATAAACACATCAAAATAAATAGTTAATAAATAATAGAAATGAATGATTCATAAATAAATAGAAATGAATAGTCAATAAATGAATAAACAATAAATAAATAAATAGCAAGTTTTTCCTGAAAATTTTTCAGTGTTTATCAGATGTCATTTATGGTGACATGGCATCTGATAATTGCCTCATATTTTATATGACTCCCTGGCTACCTCATTTGAAGTTTTGTCCCTGCCGCGTCATCAGCCGTCATATTTTAGGAGCGCATACTGTGCGGTTGACATCATCAAAATGATGTGTGGCTTGAATAACAAAGTACAGTGGGACCTCGGTTTACGAACCCCTTGGCTTATGAACTTTTCGGTTTACGAACGTTACATTTATGAAAATTTTACCTTGCCATACGAACTATTTTTCGGGATACACACGGACCTGCCACAATGAGTGATATGTCGTTCATGAATGAGCCTGTCCTCCAAACAAGGAAATAGCAGCAGACTTTTTTTGTCCTCTATTCCCCGCCCCCGGGGGATCGGGTTACAGACAGAGAGGGAGAGAGTGAGGCCGTTCTCCAAAAAACAAAATGGTGTCTTCGGTTAAAGCCACGTGATTGGTCAAGAACCCAGTAGTGAGTGGGGGAGGGGGGTTAAACATTAAAGAGACAGGCAGACAGAGAGAGAAAGAAAACACACATATGAAAGGGAGAGGACAGAGCTTGAAACAAAAAAAAGAAAATGTTGAAAAAAACAAGAAAAATGGTAAGAAAATGGATAGAAAACAGTTACATTTGGACCAATTTCAACTTTGATAGTTCAAAAGCAGAGTGTAGACTGGAAGGTTAAATATCCCATCAATCCGGCTCCACAAATAACCCGCACAAGTCATCTGTACACTTGATGCAAAAAGCTATTAACCCAGCTAAACCGATCACAATTGATGAACTAGATACAATTATCACAGATAAAGAACCTACAAGGGATCATTCCTCAAGATGTTGAAATCAAGTGTTTAATGCTGAGGAAACCGGACACTCCATTCCATCAAGCCATTAACGACCATCACAAAGGTAAATAAAATGACTTTATTGTACAGTACAGTTTATTTATTTAATCATAAAACTATAGCACATTTATTATACATAAAATAAGGTGTATTTTGTGTAGTTTTAAGGCTTAGAAAGTAGAAAAGTATGTTTCGTGGGTACTTGGGAACGGATTATTCTCATTTTAATGGTTTCCTATGGAAAATTATTTTTTGGGATACACACTTTTCACCTTACACACTCTGTCTGGGAACCAATTAAATTCGTAAGCCAAGGTCCCACTGTATAAAATAAGTCAAAGCCGGTGAAAGTGCTCTCCTTTGCCGCTCTGAAAACTCAACTACAAAGTACAACAAGCCAATCCTCCCGCTCGGCTCGCTTTGATAGTGGACCGCGGCCATGTTATAAATAATGGATTACAGCATTTACAATGCAGAGAAAGAGATCTGTTATCAGGAGAATGAAAATTCATTTACAAGTGCTTGAAGGCGGAGGGGGGGGGGGGGGCCTTAACTCTTTATGGTCCTACGCAGGATTTTTGTTTTCTTCTCACATTGTGCAGGTTAAGAGTGTTTGGATTCCCTCCCACTTCTTCTTACAGTTTGCGCTAGCTTATTTTTCTGGCAAAAAAAAAAGGTGTTTGTGGTCTACTGGGACCACTTAGAAGTTTATGTGGAGCACTAGCCAAGTTGGACACACACACACACACACACATAGATACAAAAAGAAGGCCTTGAAGTCTTACACACACTGGCCCCCTTTCTCAGAGCCTCTCAGGTCCGGCTTGGGGAGGCGGTGGGGGGGGGGGTGTTGTTGGTTTACGAGAGGGAGAATAGCCACGGCCCTCCGCAAAAGTGAAATGGGATTAAGGCCTTTGTCCGGCCCACAATGGTGAGGGGAATTAGCAATAGTTGTAGGCACTTAGAAGGGCTCTCACACACAAGCTTATCCCAGATTTTGCACAATAATCATTTGAATATCAACAGTGTTTTGCAACTACGGCGCTAATGTATAAACCTCCCTTTAGGATATCAAAATCCCAACTACCCCCCCCCCCCCCGGCTTTCACCCTAATGCCCCCCCCCCTAAAAAAAAGGAATTTCTGCCCCTAGGCTCCATCATAAATATACAAACTTTTTTCAACAATATTATTAACTCATTCACTGCCGCTCATTGAAAACATGACGTAGCGCACCATTCCAAAATTAGTTCTGTTTTTTTTTTTTTTTTTCGTGCTTGGGTGCCGATAAAGCGCTGGCCATGGCCTCTGGCAATGTTTTTTCCCCAATGCATTTCCATTTTTTTCCATGTTAGTGCTTTGTTCCATATTCAGCTATTGTTAAAGCGCTATATGAACCAATATGTATGCATTGCATTGTATTTTGGACAGCCGCCCTCATTTCAAGCTCATATAACGACAAACCCATAATTTGTAAAATCACTTGAAATGACTTCTACTGAGCGGATTTTACAAAGATTCCACCGCATATAGCTATATTTTACATTTTAAGACTCGCGCTGATTATTCAGGAAGTCTTGTCTTCGAGTTGATGATGATGGCTGACGTGACGTCACGGCTGGAACACCGCTGACTGAGAAAGTGACACACAATGCATTTTGGGTGCTTTGTTTGGTCCGAAAACGTCGTGTTGATCCATGTTGATGGCGAAATTAGAAGGAAAACACACAAATAACGCGATGGTGAATCGTTGTGTGTTGCACCAAGACTACTATTTGATACTAGTTGACACAAATTCCCAGCAGACAAATCAGCCCATTTCCAACGGAGCTTGGGCGCCATCTTGTGCATTTTCTGGGCGCTACGTTGGAGTCCAGATGGCTCAAATTGATACGGAAGGACTTCTTTAATCGATTGCAAACATTTATGCTTTCCTCTTCAGAACTATTTAAATCATATTCGTAACTGGATGAGTAACAAGAAAGCATCTTTTCCGAATCTGAAGCCATTATTTTGATTCTAGAGCAAGGCAAAGACATCTTGGTGTGACGTCACGAATAAGGGGCCGGGACCTTCTGAAACTCGCCATCCCGAGGTCATTTTGAAGTAGTTTTTGGACACTTTAACTCATTTTTATTGGTGTTTGGCATTTGACTAAAAATATCAGCGCGCATGTTTTGGCTATTTTAGATGCTATAAAACATTTTTCTGATGTCAGTTAGGAAACAAAAAAATGGTGTCGGTTGTCCATTAAAGGCAGAGTGTAGACTGCAAGGTTAAAATATCCCATCAGTCTGGCTCCACAAATAACCCGCACATCGGAATACACACTTTTCGCCTTACACACACACTTTCTGAGAACCAATTAAGTTCATAAGCCAAGGTATCACTGTATGTAGAACACACAAGGAATTTGTGTCCGGGAGAACACGCTGCACTAGTATCATCAAAAAATGGAAAAAATGGAGGCACTATACAGTTCTATTTGGGTTACTGTTTAGAGCAGTGGCCCCCAACCTTTTTTGCGCCACGGACCGGTTTAATGTCAGACAATATTTTCACGGACTGGTGGATTGTTTTTTTTTTTACTCATTTTGCTAGCTTACAGTGGGCTAATTTTAGCGGTATGTATCACATGACCTAGACAAGCGTTTTGACATGCGTCAAGAGTAAATAAGTCTTAGATGGATGTAATCTGGTAATTTTTCAAAATAAAACATAGTTCGGACTCAGATAATAAATCAAACGGAAAGTATGGCAATTATTTATTCGTTCTGCGTGGCCTGGCGCCAAATGAACCACGGACCAGTACCGGTCCGCGGCCCGGAGATTGGGGACCTCTGGTTTAGAGAGTATTTTAAGTGTCTGATATTCTACTGGAGTGCAGTTGACGACTAGCGGAGATCTATGGTGGACACGCTAAAGAAGTGTGATGGGCCTCTCTCTGTGAGTTTTTTTTTTTTTTTTTTTTTTTTTTTTTTGCCCACGTACTGAACACGTATTGTCTCGATCACAAAACATTGAGTGAGATCAGCAGACTTGTCAAGAGGCCCCGGCTTGAATATGAATGATGAGAGAAAAGCAGGGTGGTCCGAGCGGCTTCTTTCGCTTCTTTAGGCAGGTGAAAATAAGCTCCGCTGTCCCTGCCAGCTGCCTTCATCTCCACCTCGGCCAAATCGAGGAACCACAGAAATGGATTTAGACGTCCAGGGTACAGAAATAGCTCCTTTTCCCGAGCCGCTTCGGCGCTTAGCTGTCAAAATCACGAAATGAAGACATAACGCCCCCCCCCCCCCCCTTTGTGCCTTTCGCTGAATGCCCTCGAGTGTCCACATTGTATCGGCGTGAATGTGGCGACGGCGGTGCGCGGGATGAATAAAGTTATCTGGTGCAGTGGGGGGGTGAATGGGATGTCGTCAGAGGGAGGGGAGGGCTTTTTTTTGAAGGCCTTGCGGTGTCGGGGTCACGGCCCAGCTGCCTTTTAGGGGTGATGGGGACACCAGCGGGGCCGGACGGCCTCGCCAAAAGAGCTGACAAAAACCCCGACGGTGTCAAATAAAGACATCTCAGATTGGAAGTTGACAGATTTTTAACACCCACCCCTCCCATACTCCTCCTTCCCCCTTCCTCCGTTGCCCGAGTCGCCTAACGCACTTTTACACTTTTGAGCTCGGGTTTGTATCAAGTGTCCACTGGTCAGTGTCCACTTGGTCACCTATAAATAGTTATTATTATTATTTTATTATTATTATTATTATTTTTTTTTTAACCCCCCCCCCCCTCCCTGTCGGCTTTTCCTTTTATCTAACTAGTTGAAGCAGTGCTATGGTGAAATCAGCCGTGTATCCTCACAGGTAGGATTCCTATTTGGCTTTCTTTTTTTTTTTTTACACAAGTTTTACATCAAGTTTAAATTAAAATAAATAAATACATAAATAAATAAATACCACCCCCACCCCCTGGTTTAGATCTGATGTCGTCCGTACGCACTGGCTCATTTTCAGATTCGTTACCTTCACTCACAGACCTCCATTCTTCATCGGCGGATTTGCTGTCAGTTTATAGTCAGCGTGTATTTGTGTTTAGGGAGGAATTTCAATGTCGTGAGGACTTTCATTTTGTTAGGGTTTGTTTCATTCTTTTTTTTTTTTTTTAACTCATTCACTGCCATTCACAAATATATTCGGGAAATTGAAAATATGACGTAGAGCGATATTCCCGAATTACTTCGGGTTTGGTTGTTTTTTTTTTTTTTTCTTGCTTGGGTTCCGATAAAGCGCTGGCCAGACCTCTGGCAATGTTTTTTTTTTCCACAAGGGGGCAGCATTTCCCTTTTTGTCCTTGGTAGTACTTTGTTCCATATTCAGCTGTTGTTAAAGCGCGATATAAACCAATATGTATGCATTGCATTGTATTTTGGATAGACGCCCTCATTTCAAGCTCATATAACTGCAAACCCATATCATTTAGGAATTAACTCATTCACAAATTTATTCGGGAATTGCAAACATAACGGAGCGCGCCATTCCCAAATTAGTTTGAGTTTTGTTTTTTCTTGTTTGGGTGCTAATAGAGCGCTGGCCAGACCTCTGGCATTGTTTTTCCCCTTCCACAACTGGGAAGCAGTTCCCTTTTCCTATATAAGATGTTTGTTCTAACTTCAGCTGTTGTTAAAGCGCTATATAAACCAATATGTATGTATTGCGTTGTATTTTGGACAGACACCCTCATTTCAAGATCATATAACTCCAGACCCATATCATTTAGGAATTAACTCATTCACAAATTTATTCGGGAATTGAAAACATGACGTAGCGTGCCATTCCCAAATTAGTTCGGGTTTTGTTTTTTTTTCTTGCTTGGGTGCTGATGAAGCGCTGGCCAGACCTCTGGCATTGTTTTTTTTTCTTTCCACAAAGGGGCAGTATTTCCTTTTTTTTCTATTTTAGTGGTTCGTTCTTGCTTTAGGCTTTGTTAAAGCACAATATAAACCAATATGTATGTATTGCATTGTATTTTGGACAGACACCCTCATTTGAAGCTCATATAACTCCAGACGCATATAATTTAGGAATTAACTCATTCACTGTAATTTCACAAATGTATTCGGGAAATGAAAATATGACGTGGAGCGCCATTCCCGAATTTGTTCAGCTTTTGTTTTGTTTTTTTTTCTTTTTTGGGTGCCGATAAAGCGCTGGTCATGGCCTATGGCAATGTTTTTCCCTTCCACAAGGGGGGAGCATTTCCCTTTTTTCTATGTTAGCGCTTTGTTCCACCTTCAGCTGTTGTTAAAGCGTGAAATAACCAATATGTATGTATACATATATGTATATGTATTGCATTGTATTTTGGTTAGTTGCCCTAGTTTCAAGCTCATATAACTCCAGACCCATATCATTTAGGAAATAACTTTTTTCTCCTGAAAGAAGAGTGTCTAAGGTTTCTTACGCTGCATTGAATGTTTCTGCAGTCCTACAACAAAAATATTCTGTGGGTCTTGAAATTCGAGTGACAATGACAAAAACCCTGGCACTGGAGTGGACACATTTTCACACATGTCTGGCAGTGAATGAGTTAATGTCAGGAAGCACTTTGGAAGCTCTCCTTTTTTTAAACTAAAAAAAATTGACTTTATTTCTTTCACGTTATTGGTTGGACTACACGAGTCCCTTTGCGCATAGCAGGAATTAGACTCTCAATCAGTGCCTTTGGAGACATTCTTCCAGCAGGCTGAAATTGGCCAGGCTAAATAGGCTAATCATCAGGCCACATTATAAGGAATTGCCAGTTGATTGAAGCTGCCAGCGGTCGCACAGGTCCAAAAAATGTGGCAACCTCCGCCGTGCGAGGAGAGGGTGGAGGGAAAGGGGAGGGGAGGCTGTCTCACTGACAATTTTCAACAAAAAAAAAAAATAAAACGCCGCCGGAGAAATCACAACGAGGATGATCAGAGTGCGCGACGACGCGGCCGGCGTAGCGAGATGGAAGTGTACAAGTGTACAACAAATGTTCTGTTCCGGTTGGCGAGCCGTAATCGTGTTGTTTTCACACGTAGCCACGGGCCATGATAAAGGGACAAAAAGATGCTTCTGACAAGAGCGCTGTCAAAATAGTAGGAAAATCTGCACCATTAAATGTGTCAGGCTGTAATTACGCACGCGTAAAAAAAAGTCGTCAGTTTCAGTTTGAATTTTTTTTTTTTTAGCTTTTACTCTCCCTTTCATTAAATATATATCATAAGTGTCATCAGAGTGCTTTCTTCATTCATCATCACTGGCTTCACGTTGAAATTCATTTTTCCTTCAGGCTTTTTTTTTTTGAGTGGGGGGGGGTTTAATTTCTGCATATGTGCAGAGTTTACCGCGAGACAGATCATTTGCGGCGAGAAGAAAAGAGATCAATGGCGTGCCGGCAGTTTGTCTGATGAGAGACGAGATGAAGAAGCGTTTTTACAAAAGAAGAAAAAAAAACATGGTGGGGGGAGGGGTGACAAGCATGTTCATCTGGCGACGTTTACGTCACTTTGCATTCGACGTGACAACACTGACATGTTGTATTCTCCTTATTGCGTGCGCAAGGCCTGTTCATACACCATATTCATAGTCAGTTGGAACTGCGGGCCTTGATTTTTGGACACGGGTGGGGTGGCGGGTTGCGGTTGCATTTTCATTTTAATGTTTGATTTTTTTATCAATTCTGCACAAATGGATCAGATTGATATTTTGATAAACGCGTCCGCTTCTACGTTTTAGCCATGCAGTCAAGTTTCGAGATGATTCCATTAGAACAAAAAGGAGCAATGACTTGTCTGAATTTTAATTTGCACAAGGAAGAACTATGATCTCAATTTTAAGGGGTGGGAAGTCCAGGTTATGCGATATTTCTTGTTGGAAACAGACACTTTGCTTCCATACCTATCTGGACTTTCATATTTTTTAGTGTTCTACTTTTAACAATGTAAATTATATATATTTTTTTAATATATTATAATGAATGATAAAGAAACTGGGGGAATGAATCCTGGTGTCTGTTCTCTGCTTCATGTTGAAATCAAATTATCACAAAGTAGTATCAATTTTTTGGTGCTTGTATTTTTATTTATTTGTTTATTTTTGTGTACTTTTTTTTAACTTGTTTTACTTTTGTTAATTTTTTTACCAAAATAATTTTCTCAATTTGTCGCATTTTTAAAGGGAAGACTTAAATCTCCAGGTTATTACAATAAAAATTCGTGTTGGCTCCACAAATGTTATTTTTTTCATAATTTTTTCATAGTCATTTTTTTATATATGCATCAGGAAAAAAAGTATTTTTTTGCAGTGGAATTGCGCAGTCTCTATTATTATTATTATTATTATTATTATTATTATTATTATTATTATTAAATGCAACCTTACACCGAAACTCTCACTCAATATTTTTCAGCTTTACTTTTCTATATAACAACTAATTTATTTGTTTATCTAATATTTATTTTGTATATGTTCTGTATTTATTTATTCATTTTTAATGTTTTTATTTATATATTTATTTATTATATAGTATTCACATTTATTTATTGATTGATTTATGTATTGATGTATTTATGATTTATGATTTATTATTTATGTTTTGTTTTTTTATTTTTTATTATTATTTATTATCAGAATCAGAAAACCTTTATTCATCCGACAATGGGGAAATTTATATTTAGTATTATTGTGTTTTTTTGGGGTGGGTGGGCCTTATTCTGCTAACGTTGTGGCTTATTTTGCACATTTTCCTGATCGCATTACTCCTGTGTTGTTGTTTAGGATGACGCTCATGCTCATTTGTAAGCTGCAGAGTATGTCGGTGATGGTGATGGTGGCAGCGGGGGCAAAGAAAGCCCCCCGCAATCTGTTGTGGGGTGTGCATGCGACGTAACAATAGATAGAGAGGCGTGATGACTTACTTATTAAACAGAGCCAACCTGCGGCGGGGCTTTTTCTCATTACCTTTTCAATTCCCTGCTTTAGAAAAGCGTCGAGTGCGCTGACCAAACTCTTGCCGTGTAATTCTCCTTCGGCTCGCTTTCATCGGCAACTATTGGCTGGAGAAATATGAACCTGATTTTTATCTAGTCGCCGATATAAATTCACAAAAACCCTCCAGTGGCCCCCCCCCACCCATCTCATGTGGAAGACATCGCCATGATGCCGTCGCCACTATTGCTGATCCCCAACATCCGATAAGGTTCCCTCTTCTTCCTTTTTTTTTTTTTAAAGAATTTGACAGGCATCTGACATGAGCCTAACACGGACACTATTTCATCACACTGTTTCTGTCGGTGGGGGGCATATGTTGACGCCTACAGATGCTTGTAATTTGATATAATGGCAATTAATTGTATGCCGAAAGGAGGATAATTAAAAAAAACTTTTTGTCACAGATGCTCACTTTTGAGAAATTCCAGCAAAACACTACAGTATCGGACTCCCTTGAATATCGATATAACGAGACTTTATATATATATATATATATATATATATATATATATATATATATATATATATATATATATATATATATATATATATATATATATATTTTATCATAAAAAAGAATATACAGGTAAATGAAAGTGAAACAAAAACAAAAAAATACTAATAATAATACATTACATTTTAAGCGCCTTTCAAAGCTTTCAAGGACACTTTACAGTCACAGACAAGCATGTCTACTATAATAAGTAAAATACAATCACAAATAGAATGCAAGAAATAAAATACAATTCTGAATAGAAACGAGAGAGAACTATACAGAAAATGCAATTTTTAAATAAAATAACATTTTAAATAAATAATAAAACAATAATAACTAAATAAATAATATTTATCCCCTATGATATTTTGTGAGCTGGTTTCACTGTTGAAAATCTAGAAATAGTTTATTTTAATGCTAATGGTGTGACTTTGACCCAGTTGGGTAACCTAGTAAATAAAAAAAGAAAAGAACAAAAAAAAAAGAAATAAAACATCTTCAATTCGAATTCAATTTACAGTAAAGTCTCGTTATATCGATATTCAAGGGAGTCCGAAAAAATATCGATATAACCGGGACTATCGATATATCTGACCCTGTTTGCATGTAATTTTCTCTGTGCGTGCATAGAAATAGTATCGATATAACCGGGACTATCGATATATCCGATATCAATATAACGAGACTTTACT
Organism: Hippocampus bargibanti; assembly: GCF_051943395.1. Classification (NCBI taxonomy): domain Eukaryota; kingdom Metazoa; phylum Chordata; class Actinopteri; order Syngnathiformes; family Syngnathidae; genus Hippocampus; species Hippocampus bargibanti. Next base: position 6,155,825 of record NC_142738.1, on the reverse strand, counting down.
GTATTTTGTCATCTTTTTCTATTTTTTTTAAATAGTTAAAAAAATGAATAATAATTTGTAGTGTTAAATTGTGTTGATTTTGCATCATAGTGAACCCGTTGAAAACCAACAGGGAAACACTATATATATATATATATATATATATATATATATATATATATATATATATATATATATATATATATATATATATATATAATAAAAAAGTGTAGAAAAACAAATGAAAAATCAGTCCAAACAATATGTATCCCCTATGATATGATTTATGAGCTGATTTTACTCTCAAAAATCTAGAAATTGTTTATTTTAATGCTCCTGGTTGTGACTTGGGTCAAATCAACCCAGTTGCATAATCTTGAAGAACAAAAAAAAACATCTTCAATTCAAATTCAATCTGTTTTTTTCTGGCATCCTTTTCTATTTTTTTCTAAATAGTTACAAAATGTAAATGAATCATAATGTGTAATGTCATATTTTGTTGATTTTGCATCACAGTGAATCAGTTGAAAATCAACAGGGATTGTGTCTTTTTCTTTTAATCAACTAATTCAGATACCCTTTACTCCTTTATTTCCTTTGTTTTACTCTATTTTTTGGACACAATTGGAACAAATGTCCAGAAAAGGGAAACAAAATAATACTCAAGTATTTGTTTCTTTTTTTTTTTTCATTTTTACATTGCTTCTTTATTTTCCTTTGTCTTTCCCTATTTAAAAATAAAGAAACAATGTTGTGCCTTTACAATTTGGTTTATTGATTGTAAACTAGGTATAACTTAAAAATGATAAGTGGACGTGCATGGGTGGGGTGGACACATATTTTGACAAATTGCTTTCAATGTGTTTTTTGTTTTTTTGTACCTGAATCTTTACCACTTACTCTACTAATAAACACAATGTCCAAACTAACACATTACACCAGTGACAAATACCTTGAAAACAAACCCTAAAAAAATCAGACAGTTGGTGTCACATGTGCTTTACTTTGAAACACGTTCACTCCTCATGCTTTCTGGCACTTTTGCAGCCGTATCCTGACGTCGTTCTCTTTGAAAATCTACCTCGACGGACGGTGTCACTTGTGGGAGGGGAAACAGAAAAAAAAAAAACTTTCATCATGCATGGCTAGCTAATCAATTGAAATCCAGCTGCCTTTGCACACACACACACACACACACACACACACACACACACACACACACACACACACACACACACACACACACACAGACATGATCACCCCCCCCCCTCCTCCTCCACCACTTCGCTGCACCCAGCTCGGTTGTAACGTCGACTGGCTTTCATCAGCTCAGCCTGTTCTTAAAAAAGAGAACTGCTCTGATGAGCATTTCTGTTTGAAACAGATACGTAACTTCCATACATATCTGGACTTTCAAAAGTCTCAAATTGGCTTCATATTTTTTATGGGTATATTTTTAACAATGTAAATTATGTTTTTTTTTTTCAAAAATGATTATTATAAAAAACAAAGAAAAAGTAAGAAAATGAATCCTGATGTCTTTTATCTGCTTCATGTTGAAATCAAGGAAGCACAATGTAGTATCATTTTTTTTTATTCTTGTATTTTTTTTTTTTCCTTTGTTATTTTTTTAACCAAGATGTTTTTCTCAATTTTTCGCAATTTTAAGGAGATGCTTAAAAGTCCAGGTTATTACAATAAAAATTCATGTGGTCCCAACCCCCAATTTTTTTCATTAATATTTTTTTCACATATGTATCAGAAAAAAAAATTGCAGTGGAATTAAATCAATCTTCGAAAGTTTTTTTTTTTTTAATGCAACATTGATTTATTTATTTACTTTTGCTATTTTTTTTTACCAAAATGTTTTTTCTCAATTCGTTGTAATTTTAAGGGGATGCTCAAATGTGCAGGTTATGTATGTTTGTATTTATAAATGTATTTACATTACATTAATAGTATTTTTTTAACATATGTATCAGAAAAAAATATTTTTGCAGTGGAATTAAATCAATAGTCTAAATGTCTTTTCTGTTTTAAAAATGCATTTTTTTATTTATTAGTTTATCATCATTTATTTATTTATTTACTTTTGCTATTTTTTTTACAAAAATGTTTTTCTCAATTCCTTGCAATTTTAAAGGGAGGATCAAAAGTGCAGGTTATGTAGTTATATATTTATATATGTATCTATATTACATAAATAGTATTTTTTAACATATGTATCAGGAAAAAATGTTTTTGCAGTGGAATTAAATCAATAGTCTAAATTTCTTTTATTTTTTTTAAATGCAAAATTAATGTATTAGTTTATCTTTATTTATTTATTTTTTTATTTACTTTTGCTATTTTTTCCCAGCATGTTTTTTCTAAATTCGTTGCAATTTTAAGGGGGAAATGTAGCACTAAAAAAGAGGCAGAAAATGGCGACAAAGCTGCGTAAGGAATTAATCAGCTCGTTTCTACAGGCTGATTAATTCCTTACACGGAGCTTTGTCGCCCTCTTCTGCCTCTTTTTGGTGCAACATGAAGTTTTCACACCAAACAAGGTACAGCAAAATGCATCGACGTGATGGAAGGACTGCTACAATGTGTCCTTTTTTTCGGTCAGGGGCGTTCCTTCAGTGACGTAACGTGAGAACTCGTCACCAACTCAAAAACAAGACTTCTGGAATATTCAGCGCGAGTCTTAAAACGTAAAATATAGCTATATGCGATGGAATCTTTGTAAAATACGCTCAGTAGACGTCATTTGAAGCCCTTTTACAAATTATGGACACAACTTCTCCGGAGATGTCGGTTGTCCTTTAAATGTAATCATCAATTATAACACAAAATGCATTTTATCCAAATAAAAATATTGCTAATAAGTCCTAATTTTTTTGTTCATTATTTTTCTTGTGTTGAAGTAGTTAAATGTAATTCACTGGAAATTAAACCCTAGCCAGCATAAATATCATGATTATTTTTAAAAATTGTCTTTATGTTCCTGTTGTGTTTATTATTTTGCTTTGTGTTGACTATGATGTAAATCGCTTAGTTACAGCTGCAACTGTTGTGGAAGCGCTATAAATTCGGATTTATTGTATTGTATTGTAAAAAATCACTTTTTGCAATCGTTTTTCTAGATTATTCTGTTTCTCTCCAAACAAATCAAAACTATTTAAAAAAAAATCATCTCTGTGTTTCGCTGTTTGATCATTGAAAAAATATGAATACATTCTAGAATATAATACAATATATATTATATTATATTATATTATAAATTCCTTTTTGGTTTTCACAAAATACTGTCTAAAAAGGAAAAGAAAAGGAGGAATGCCCATAGGATTCTTCTTTTTTTTCTCCAGCTTCTCAAAAGGGTCAATTTGACCCCTTGCATAACAGAAAGGTTAAGTGGGCGCCTGCTTTACCAGCTGACTCCAAACTTTTTTTTTTCCACGTTAATTGCAGAATAACTTAACGGTTAGCTTGCATATGAATACAACATCGATTTTCATCAATTTTATGATTTATTTTTCATTGTTTTTTGAAGGAAATGAGACGACACTAATTGTAAGGTTTTGACAAGACCTGATCGCGTGTATTCCCGCCCCCTTCTTTATTAACTCACTGCCGACTGGCCTTACATCATTATTATTTCATATTTGCCATCTTCAGCTCCGCGGGGGGAGAGAATATTATCTGCAATCATCGCTGTCGTCGTTGTCGTCGTCTTGGCGATTCTCTTGGTCGCCTCCCAAATAAGTCATTTAGTTGTAAAGCAGCTTCATTTACTCCACCTATTCATTCCACCCCCTTCCCCTGGCCTCCCTCTCCCTCCCCGTCCAACCGCCCTCCTTTTCTGTCATATATCTAAATACAAATCTTCATTTTCTAACTGACAGCTTATTACCTCTGAGCATACATGCTGATAAATTTAATTCCGACGAGTTAGCTTCCATTTTGGGGGTTTCTATTTATCCGCTAATGTGCTAGCAGATATGCTAGAGGACAAAAAGAAAAAGAAACTAGTCCTACACATTTGTCCTGTAAATGTATGATATTTAGCATGCCATCACTTTTTTTCTTGCGTTTTTTTTTTCAGGCATTACAAATTTTAGTCTCCAAATGTAATTTTTTGTTGAAAACCTGAGTTGAAAAGAGTTTGAGTTTTAGGACAACATAAACATTCAATGCAGCATAAGAAACCTTAGACTCTTTTCTTTCATCAGAAAAAAAAGGTAATTCCTAAATTATATGGGTCCGGAGTTATATGAGCTTGAAATGAAGGCGGCTGTCCAAAATTCAATGCAATACATACATTTTGGTTTATATAGTGTTTAAACAATAGCTGAAGCTGGAACAAAGCACTAACATTGAAAAAAATGAAAATGCTGCCCCCTTGTGGAAGGGGAAAAAATTGCCAGAGGCCATGGCTAGTGCTTTATCGGCACCCAAACTGAAAAAAAAAACCTGAATAAATTTGCGAGTGGCGCTTTACGTCATATTTTCAATTCCTGAATTAATTCGTGAATGAGTTAAAGAAGACTATTTTACAAATTTCACTAACCACAGGTTCTTATTGGATAAACAAAGGATTTCTGTATGCGTAACTTTATTCTCAAATCAAGGCTTTCAATGCACGATAAAGTTTCGCTAATCATTTGCTTTGTCTTTTTTTTCCCTTGCAGGGTGCCATGCGCTCAACAGCCTGGCCTCCATTTTCTCAAGAAGTAAGTAAACTATTATTATTAGCTTGTGATGTTGCTCCCTCACAGTAACCGTTAACAATGTGGCTAACGAGCCCCATTAAAGGATGAAAGTGTTCTCAACAGGTACGAGAGGACAACCGCTGCTTGGGAGCTGTGAATGTGCACTCGTCTTTCAAGAAAGAAAGAGGAAAAGAGGCTCTCAGGAGGTAAAAGAACCATCCCCTCCATACCTCCTCTTAAAAAAAGAAAGGCTTGTTTGGAAATGAAGAAACTTGGAGAAGTCATAGCAAATACCATCAAAAAAAAATGGTGTTGAGATGTTTCACGCAGTAACTGTCCACCTTCAATTATTACAGTTAAGTCTCGTTATATCGATATCGGTTATATTGATAATACTGCTTATTACGATACTATTTTCATTTCCCGTGCCAATTTCTAGTCTTTTTATTCATAATTAGTTGCGTTTAGTACAATACATGGTTATTACGATAATCCGGTTACTACGGTGCCCTTATTCATCTCCCGCCGGCCATTTTGCTATGTTTCTATCGATACAAAAGCAGCTTAAAGGACAACCGACGCCACTTTTTTGTTTCTTAACTAACATCATAAAAACGTTTTATAGCATTTAAAATACCCAAAACACACAGTATGATATGTTTAGTCAAATGCAAAACACCAATAAAAATGACTTGTGTGTCCAAAATCTGCAAAAATAAAAATAAAACTGGAAGTGGCCAGTTTCAGAAGGTCCCGCACCCAGTTCGTGACATCACGCCAAGACGTCTTGCCTTGCTCGAGAATCAAAACAATTGCTTCATATTCTGAGAATATGCTTTATTGTTACTCATCCAATTATGAATATGATTCAAATAGTTCTGAAGAGGAAAGCATACATGTTTGCAATCGATTAAATAATTTATTCCATGCCATTTTGAGGTATCTGGGGGCGGGAAATGTATTAATCAGCCCGTTTCCACAGGCTGATTAATTCCTTACATGGATCTTTGTCGCCCTCTTCTGCCTCTTTTTTGGTGCTACACCAGTTTTCAGACCAGCCAAGTACAGCCAAATTCAATGATGTGATGGAAGGACTGCAACAATGTGTCCTTTTTTTGGTCAGGGGCGTTCCTTCAGTGACGTCACGGACGGACTCGTCACAAACTCAAAAACAAGGCTTCCGGAATATTCAGCGCGAGTCTTAAAACGTAAAATATAGCAAAATACGCTCAGTAGAAGTCATTTGAAGCCATTTTGCAAATTATGGACACAACTTGTCCGGAGTCGTCGGTTGTCCTTTAAGGTGAATCGACATTTGCTGAGGGGCCAGCCAAATTCAATGATGTGATGGAAGGACTGCAACAATGTGTCCTTTTTTTGGTCAGGGGCGTTCCTTCAGTGACGTCACGGACGGACTCGTCACAAACTCAAAAACAAGGCTTCCGGAATATTCAGCGCGAGTCTTAAAACGTAAAATATAGCTATATGCGGTGGAATCTTTGTAAAATACGCTCAGTAGAAGTCATTTGAAGCCATTTTGCAAATTATGGACACAACTTGTCCGGAGTCGTCGGTTGTCCTTTAAGGTGAATCGACATTTGCTGAGGGGTTTCTATACAGTACCACCATTATCGAAATCTGTATCAGTCACGTGACTTGGTCACGTGACCAGCTTCCGTGTCTCGCGCAGTGGAGCAGACGCCATTTTCTACCATTTTCAACCATGGCGAAATGAAAGAATTGTGACCTCGGAATGAAATACAAGACAATCGTGGCTGGATATATCGGATATATCGATAGTACAGTTGTATCGATATTTTTTTCGACTCCCAAGAATATCGATATAACGAGACTTTATTATTATTATTATTATTATTATTATTATTATTATTATTATTATTATTGTATTATTTACAGTACTTCCTCTTTTGGCTCCAGAAATCAGACTTGCCCATTTTGAAATTGAAAAAAAAACAGCTTATCTTGTTTTTATTCTAACAGTGCAGGCCATGATGCCTTTTTTTAGTGTTCCAAAGATCAGAATCAGAATCACAAAACCTTTATTCGTCCCACAATGGGGAAATTTGCAATCCACAGCAGCAATTTGAAAGGGGATGGGTTAGGGGGGGGTGTGAAAGGATGGAAAAACAAGATATTCTAAGCATAGTAAAATAAAAATGTCAACTGTATACTGTAAATGTCCAAAACCGTTTCATAAAAAAACTGTACATAGTGCAAGTAACGGAATAGTATTAAAACAAAAACTTGATTTGGTGCCTGGATTAAATTTTCCTTTTTTAATGCCTAATTGTCGTTAAAAGCAAATGTAAGTCTAATTACTGGTTCTGTGTGCAATTATGGCTTTTGTGAGCAGACTGCCGCCTTCGCCGCCGCAACTCCCCCCCCCCCCCCCCCTCATTCCCCGCCTCCCTTTTCTCTCTGTCTTGCAGCACGACTTTTTCCCCACTGAAAGGCTTCACGCTCGGATTAACCGTAGCTCAAATGTAAAAAAAAAAAAAAGATCCCGCTAACTCGTGACATTTCTTTCACGCGTCTTCTCTTCTTCTGTTGTAACCCGTGAAAACAAGATATTGCACAAAAACGCGCCTTTAGCAACAAAATAAACAAACTCACTATTATAAAAATGCGATTTTTTTTAAGGCAAATAAATGGACCAAAGCGGTAGAATGTGAATAGAAACGATATAACGGTTTGTTAAATGAATGTATCTTTTTTTGTGCTTGTCTGCACAAGTTTTGCCAATGTTATCAGCAGTTTCCGCTCAAGAATAGCTTGAGGTATTTTGAGTATAAATCCATCCAAAGCTGCCAGACGCAAATACACACACATGCGCACATGCATACACACGTACGCAACATATGCTAAATACAGATAAGAGTATTCCTAATAGATCTGCAAAAAAGTAGCTCAATGGATGTGCTTTGAATGTAGTTGATAAATTGGCTTAAGCTTGAATGCTGTTGCCCGATGCAACATTGTGCAACTGGGGTCCGCTCCATCACAAAACTCGCCTTCCAGTAAAGACCCCCTTTCTGGGGGGGGCAGGAGAGCGAGGATTAGAGAAAAGCCTTCCAGATCAGCTCCCGTCTTACTATAATTTATGATTAGAAAGGAAGGAGGAAAAGCAGCGTGTCTGAAAATATCTATATTTTTTGCCTTTATTTAGCTATTTTGTTCCGGTAGAAAAGCAAAAGTAGGGCCATGGGGTGTTTACTCATATTCTGACCAGTTTTCTCTTTTTTTCCTCCTTTTTTAAAGCCTCTTACTGTCTGATAAATTCATAACACATCCAATTTTATCCCCATTTGTGAAGCTGATAGGTAAAAACTGATTAGATTAAATTGAATTTTAGCTAGTTAGCTAGCAAGCCAGCTAGATAGTTAAGTAGCTAGCTATTTAAAGACAGTATATATATTTCTATCTGTCTAGATACATCTACAAATACACAAAAAGCATTGTATATACATCATTGTATATATTTCTTTATTCATCAAAATTTGTGTATTTCAAAAATTAGAATCGTACAGAACATTTATTGAAAAAACAGAAATCTTTTTAGCTGTATGAAAGTTTCTAAGGTGCTGTCCGTGAGTGCTTGCTAACAAGCGAGATAGATAGCTTACTAGATAGCTAACTAGCTAGCTACATACAGTGGATAGAAGGTCAAATCTACCAGAATCATTGTATATATATATATATATATATGTCATTGTATATATTTCTTTAATTGTCAAAATGCTTGTATAAAAAAAATAATAGTGGTTCACTTTTTGAGAACATTTGTTGATTTTTTTTTCTGTGCAGTGTGAAAGCTGTCAGTGAGTGATTGCTAGCAAGCGAGATAGATAGCTTACGAGATAGCTAACTAGCTAGCTAGCTACATACAGTAGATAGAAATATAAATCCACCAGAAGCATTGTGTCTATATCAATGTATATATTTCTTTATTTGTCAAAATGTTTGTATTAAAAATACTAATAATAGTAATTGGCTTGACTTTTAGAGAACATTTATAATTAAAAAAAAAAAAGTTTATTTTCTGTGTTATATAAAAGTTTCCGGGCTGCTGTCGGTGAGTGCTTGCTAGCTAGCCAGGTAAATGGCTTACTAGATAGCTAACTAGCTAGCTAGCTACATAGCGTAGATGCAAAGACAAAAACACCAGAATCGTTGTATATATTTCTTTATTAGTCAAAATGCTTGTATTTAAAAAAAAATATTTAATTGAGTTTTAGAGAATGTTTATTGAAAAAAAAGAAATTGTTTTTCAACTGTGCTATATATATATATATATATATATATATATATATATATATATATATATATATATATATATATATATTTGGGCTGCTGTTGGTGAGTGCTAGCCAACAAACCAGATCGATAGCCTACCCCATAGATAACTAGCTAGCTAACTGCATACAGTAGATAGAAAGACAAATCTACAATATAATTGTATATCTTTCTTTATTCGTCAAAATGTTTGTATTAAAATAAAATAATAGTAATTGACTTGACAAAAAAATAAATAATTTTTTTCTGTGCTATATGAACGTGTCCGGGTTGCTGTTGGTGAATGCTAGCTAGCAAGCCAGATAGATACAGTAGCCTACTAGATAGCTAACTAGCTAGCTAACTACATACAGTAGATAGAAAGACAAATCCACCAGATATTATTGTATTCAAAAAATAATAATCATAATTAACTTGACTTTTAGAGGTTTATTGAAAAAAAGAAATATTTTTTTATGTGCTAGATGAAAGTTTCCGGAGTGCTGTCGGTGAATGCTAGCCAGATGGATACAGTAGCTTACTACATAGCCAGCTAGCTACATTCAGTAGTTAGAAAGACAAATCCATCATATATTTTTGAAGATATTTCTTTATTCGTCCAAATTATTGTATTAAAAAAAACGATAATAATTGTTTTGTCTTTTCATGAACGTTTATTGAAGGAAAAAAAGACAAACTTTTTTCTGTGCTATATGAACATGTCTGGGTTGCTGTTGGTGAATGCTCGCGAGCAAGCCAGATAGATACAGTAGCCTACTAGATAGCTAACTAGCTAGCTAACTACATACAGTAGATAGAAAGACAAATCCACCAGATATTTTTGAAGATATTTCTTTATTCGTCCAAATTATTGTATTAAAAAAAACAATAATAATTGTTTTGTCTTTTCATTAACGTTTATTGAAGGAAAAAAAGACAAACTTTTTTCTGTGCTATATGAACATGTCTGGGTTGCTGTTGGTGAATGCTAGCGAGCAAGCCAGATAGATACAGTAGCCTACTAGATAGCTAACTAGCTAGCTAACTACATACAGTAGATAGAAAGACAAATCCACCATATATTATTGTACATATTCCTTTTTTTATTATCGTAATTAACTTGACTTGTAGAGGTTTATTGAAAAAAAAGTACTTTTTTCTGTGCGAGATGAAAGTTTCCGGGGTGCTGTCGGTGAATGCTAGCTAGCAATCCAGTAGATTACTAGAAAGCTAACTAGCTAGCTAGCTACATTCAGTACATAGAAAGACAAAACGATCATATATTTGTGTTATTCGTCAAAATTATTGTATTAAAAAAAACAGTAACAATTGACTTGACTTTACATGAACGTTTATTGAAAAAAAAAAAAGTGCTTTTTGTTTTTTTCCTGTGCTATATGAAAGCTACCGGGGTGCTGTCGGTGAGTCAGGAGGGCATCTCTTGGCTGCCTCCTTAATAAGCTGCTTGTGCAGGCCTCTACTGTAATATATTGCAGCAATAAAGCAATTCCAAAGCCAGCCTGGCCTTTTGACCGGCGCTGAGAGTGTGGAAAGCAGCAGGCCCACCTCTGCTAACTAGGCTGCCTCTCTAATATGAGATATGGCTTTTCACAAGGTGGGGGGGGGGTTGTAAGCAAGGAGGGGAGTGAGGCTTAGCGCTTGATATTTTCATTTGGTCCCCGCAAGATGCCACCGTGCCGCTTTAATCTCGTGTTTGACGTCGCAGCGCTCTGTTCATGAAAAGTCGGACTCAACTTTGACCCGAGGGGGAGGTGCTGTCATAGAAAAATGACAGTGGTGGGCGGGAGAGAGAGAGAGGCGGAGGGTTGAAGGGTGGTGTCTATCCTTGACCCCCTCCCATTGGCCTGCCAAAGTCTTTTCCGTGGCCTTCTTAATCAGAGGTCCCTTCCATCTTAGCCACGGAGATGTATTCTCCCCACCCAGCTGTGACTTTCATTCCAAGTGGGCTCAGATATACGCAGATAAAGACGTAGGGAAGACATCTTCAAAGAAGGCTGGGGATGCTGTTTAGTTTTTCTAATTGATTAAAAAAATGATGTTATCGATTTGAGCCGGCCGATGAATCCATTCAATCAAGTACTGTGAATCACCGTCTATTGGAAGGGGATTATTTACAGACCTGGTTGCCATAGATATAAATGTGTCACTTTTCAGCCCCACCCCAAATATAATCAATAATAATAATATCAAAAATAAATTAGTTTTTTTTTGTTCTTTTGACTTCAAGATGGCGCCGCAAGAGTGGCTGCCTTTCCAGCAGCTCATGTATTTTGTTTTTCTACTTTCATTCCTTTCGTCACTTTGCTGCTGTGAAATGTAAATTTCTCCACTGTGAGACTAATAAAGGCAATCCAATCCAATCCAATGATCACAATAATAATTATTATTAAAATTATAATAATTATTAGAATTTTTATTTTGATTAAAAAAAATGTTATTAAAATAATAATAATAATAACAACTACCACTTTTCAGCACCCCCAAATATAATAATAATAATAATAATAATAATAATAATAATAATAATGACAATGACAATTAATAATAATAATAATAATAATAATAATCACACTAATAATAACAATAATGAAAATAATAATAACAATACTAACAATCATAATAACAATAATAATAATAATAATTTCAATAATAACAATTATATAATAACAACTAACACTTTTCAGCACCCCCCAAATATAATAATAATAATAATAAGAATTATTATTATTATTATAGTAATAATAATAATCACAATAATAATAATAAAAAGGACAATTACAATTACTATAATAATAGTAATAATAAGAACAATAATAATAATATAATAATAATAATAATAATAATAATAATAATAAAACGGACAATTACAATAATAATAATAATTATTATTATTATTGTTATTATTATTATTATTATTATTATAGTGACAATAATAATAATAATAATAATCATAATAATAATAATAATAAAAAGGACAATAATAATAATAAAAAGGACAATAATAATAATGGTGGTAATAGGACGACCCGATAGTTGACTGGTTAGCACTCGACTATCGGAAGCAGAGGCCGTGAGTTCAAGACCTGATCCAACCTCCCTGTGTGGAGTTTGCATGTTGTCCCCGGGCCCGCGTGGGTTTTCTCCAGGTTCTCTGGTTTCCTCCCACATTCCAAAAACATGCATGGCAGGCTGATTGAACACTCCAAGATAATAATAATAATAATAATCAGAATCAAAAAAACCTTAATAGTCCCACAATGGGGAAATTTACAATAATAATAATAATAATAATAATAATAATAATAATAATAACAACTACAACTACAACAACAACAATAATAATAATAATAATAATAATAATAATATACCACAATATTTCTCCCTCCCACAAATTTTTTAACAATTTTAAACTTGTGGAGAAAATTATTATTAAATTATTATTAATATATTATTATTACATTATTTTTAGACTTATTTTTAGTCCGGGCAATGCTGCGTGAGAGTCAGACTGAAAGCTGTGGTCAACAACAGCTTCAGCCTGCATGACTCTGCTCATTGTATTTGCGTTTTACGGTTCTCCCAGTAATCAATAAATGGATAAAAGGTGCATCGTGTTCTTTCTGCACATTTGAGTGATTACCGGATTTAACGTAGATTTGATCAGCTGAATCGGATTGTTAGCTATTTAGCATTTTGTGATAAAATGGATAATCGGGTTATGATTTGCCAGCGTGTGGCTGCCGCTGCTCACCCGCAGAAAAATATCCTGTGACTGTAAAGTGTCCTTGAGAGTTTTGAAAGGCGCTTATAAATGAAATGTATTATTATTATTATTTGGCGATTGCGCAATAATGTCATTGCAAAGTTAGACAATCATGTTCATTCCAAAGATGTGTTAATAGTCTTAGATTTCTTAGTGTGGTTATTTTTCTATAATTTGTAATTAAATTTGAGTTGTTACAAATGTTTATCATTGTTTTGTAGAGATTTTTTTGGGGGTATGATGGTTGTTTGATTTTTGCCTGTACATGAGCATCTTTCAATCCTATCCGCGATTCTCTTCTTTCTTTATTTTTTTTATGTTATTTAGTGAGAACAGAAGTCAAGCAAATGTGAAATTGAATTGATCATGGCGACACAATGATCTTTTTCCACCAGCAAAGTTACTGACCTCAAGCCATTTCCCCAGTGTAAATGTACATTTGCTCACCGCTAATGACTTCCTCCCGATCTCGATGCCGCCGCTTCTTTTTTTTTTTTCTTCTTCTTCTTCGTCTTTTCCAATGCGCTTGTTGTGACGCGCGGCACACAAACAAACCACTCCCCCCCCCCCCCCCTGATTGACGTGCCGAATCAATTGCTCCCCATCGCATCCGTGTCAGTCTATTAGGGCGCCGGCCGCTCTAATGATAGGCTGCTCTCCAGCAGATTATAGTGCAGAGGCAACAAAGACTCGCCCGCTAGCTCGGCTATCATTGAGCAAAAGCCTCATTTTCACTCACGGCGGGTAAACACACGCGAAGATTACAATGTGGAGGGCGTATGGAATCGTCTACTCGTCTTTAATGGGGAATGAATTATTAATATGGTCGCATTAGCGAGAGACGGTTATGTTTCTTCGCTTTTACAAGGAGGGAAATAACGTTTTGATCCTCTTCTGCTTTTGTAAGCTTGCTCACTCGCCTAAAAAAAAAAGCTTCAAGTGCTGTTGTTGTGGATTGATGGTGGTATCATTCACAGTATACATTTTGAAACATACATACCTGTCAAATGGGCCGTCTTTTGTCGTATACTGTACGATTTTTGCACATTTTTTTTGGATGTGTACGGCATACAAGAAAGTCAAAGTCAATATCATAGGGCAGGGGTGTCAAAGTCATTTTTAGCCGAGGCCATATTGTAGTTATGATTTCCTCTCGAGAGCCGTTATGAATTTGGGGAACCCATTAGAATGTTTAAATCCCTTCAAATATTACATATAGTGCAGAAACGAGAAAACGAGTTATTCATTAATTTGCTGTGTGCACTATATGTAATATTTGAAGGGATTTAAACATTCTAATGGGTTCCCCAAATTCATAACGGCCCTCGAGAGGAAACCATAACTACAATGTGGCCCGCGGCAAAAAATGACTTTGACACCCCTGCCATAAATTATGACCCGGAAAGTGGTCCCCAGAGAACATAAAAAATGTGTATGTGCGTTCGCTAAAAGCCTTTCTTTCTCATGTTAGCACATATTGGAAGTTATCAAAACAACAGGTGTTTCTTTATAGAGCCTCCCCACCAACACACACACACACACACACACAAACACACACTCCGCTCTGTGTAATTGTAGTTGTGAAGTGAACACAACACGAGTGCGCTCGCTGCCAACATGACTGTGCTCCAAACCAACAAGTGCCAATAACGTTGAACCGCCCGTTTTTTTTAACACTCCATCAAAGTTGGATTGAATTTATTGACAAAAATAAACATTTGCGACATCCAACAATAAACGTTCAATTCATATTAACCTTCAATTACCTGCGATAAAAATTGAATTATCCAGGAGGGAAAATATGGCGGACATCAAGTGAGTCCCTCGGCCTAAGTGGCACCATTGTGTCGCGTCAGAGTTGGAAATAGATGACACGAGAACTCAAGGCGAGACAAAAAGACGAGCTGGGGCGGGGGGGGGGGGGGGGTGTCTAATGAGACTGGTTAGCCATTCAAATTTATGGAAATGTTATTAATTACAGGCACCTATCTCTCACGGCGGCCATTTTCCGCTCAAGGTAATTATGGGTGACAGTGACAGAGACAGAACAAGCCAAGGCGATCAAAGAAAACAGAGGAAAGTTGCACGGGCAAAGCGAGCCTCATTAAAGTCCCACTGTGTTGATCACCAATTAACCCACTTTGTTTTTTTTTTGTGCTTTTGATGCCAAGACGACACTCCCCTCAGCTCCAATGGGGGAGAAGTTGGAGGGGGTGGGGGGGGGGGTGGGCAGTGCCGGTCGGATGCTGACCCGGTCCCGAATGGTGCCCGATGGCGAGGCCAGAAGCGTAGATTGAATAGGATTGAGTGACAGCTTGGCGTTGGCCAGCCTCAGTGGGGAATAATTAAAGATGATATTTCGGCAGGGCCGAGGAGATGGATTGACACAAAATGATTGTCTCATTTGCAGCCATCGAGAAGGAAATTAGAATATTTTCAAAAGGACGCTGATTGGATAAGAATCACGTTAGGATAACACAAATATCTTGGGCGTAACATATTCCAAGTGGAATAATAATAATCATCATCATCTTCATCACCATCACCATCATCATCATCATAATAATCATCATCATTATCATAATCATAATAACAATAATAATAATCATCATCATACTCATAATAATCATAATAATAATAATAATCATCATCATCATAATACTCATGATAATAATAATAATAGTAATAATAATCATCATCATCATACTCATAGTAATAATCATCATCATCATCATCATCATCATACTCATGATAATAATAATAATAGTAATAATAATCATCATACTCATAATAATCATAATAATAATCATCATCATCATCATAATCATAATAATAATAATCATCATCATCATCATACTCATGATAATAATAATAATAGTAATAATAATCATCATACTCATAATAATCATAATAATAATCATCATCATCATCATAATCATAATAATAATAATAATCATCATCATCATACTCATAATAATCATAATAATAATAGTAATAATAATCATACTCATAATAATAATAATAGTAATAATAATCATCATCATCATACTCATAATAATAATCATCATCATCATAATCATAATAATAATCATCACCATCATCATCATCATCATCATAATCATCATCATCATTATCATAATCATAATAATCATAATAACAATAATAATCATCATCATCATACTCATAATAATCATAATAATAATAATAATAATCATCATCATCATGATAATAATAATAATAGTAATAATAATCATCATCATCATACTCATAATAATCATAATAATAATCATAATCATAATAATAATCATCATCATCATCATAATACTCATGATAATAATAATAATAGTAATAATAATAATCATCATCATCATCATCATAATACTCATGATAATAATAATCATAATCATAATAATAATCATCATCATCATCATAATACTCATGATAATAATAATAATAGTAATAATAATAATCATCATCATTAGTTGACCAATCACGTGGCTTTAACTGACGACTGGGGGCGGGGAATAGAGGACAAAAAAAATGTCCGCTGCCATTTCCTTGTTTGGAGAACGCACTCATTCATGAACGACATACCACTCATTGTGGCAGCTCCGTGTGTATCACGAAAAATAGTTTGTATGCCAAGGTAAAATGTTCATAAATGCAACGTTCGTAAACCGAAAAGTTCGTAAGCCAACGGGTTAGTAAACCGAGGTCCCACTGTAATGACTTTAACAAACATAATAAACACGAAAATGCCAATTTGCCGGGAGAGGGGTGCCGCTGCGTGTTCACACGCCGCCATCTTGGAGAAAAAAAAAAATAACAATAATATGACATCACAAAGACGCAGAGAGACATTCATTCTTCAGGGCTTGTTGTACCCTCTTTGTGATGACATGAATCATGACATGATCCAGTTCTGATTCAAAGTACGCCAATCATTTACCGGTTGTGTTCATAAAACAGCAAACGGTTGAAATTGACATCCCGACTGATGATGTCACAGAATGCCACTGCAAAGTTCAGGCATTTTTTTTCACCCCCCCCCCCTACCACGATATAAAAGTGCTTTAATTGACTAGGGCTCAAAGAGGAAGATTAGCGCTTGGATGGAGATGAATAGGTGAGAAAATCTCCGGGCTGATTAGACGCCGACAAAATGGGTGGCCGCTCTCAACTTTTATTATGCCGCCATGGAGGTCATATTTAAAATGAGAGATTAGCCGCTCCTCACAATATTGCTGGATTATCAACTACCTGCTACCCTGGTTTCGGGTCGATAAGAGTTTGACTGCATTTCAAATTAATTTTGCTCAGCTTTACAGCCTCCTATCTTGTTATTGATCATGCCGTTAATCCATAACCAAGCTCATCCTTTCCCCTGCGGAACGAGAGGGAAGAAAAAGGGGGAGGGGGTGAACATCGGGAGAAGCGACTAAGAACTCGAGTAGACGTACAAGTTCCTCCTTCAGTCCTCGCATTGATTTCCATGACAGCAGGAGCTCGTCACACCTCGGCTCCTTTATCTGTTTGTCTTCTCCAACAGAGGGACCTCCGCTGCGGGTGAAATGTAGCCCGTGACCCTCGACCCTCAGGGTCCGCCATTTGTCTCCAGTGCGGTGACCACAAACAACCCCTGGTTTTGCTGTAAATGTCAGCGCGGCAGCGTCCCCGCCCTCTCGCCTGTGAAGCACAATGCTGCGCTCAAGCTGCACTAATAGGACACTTTGATGGCAGCGCCATCATCACTTGTCCTTGCTTGCTTGATAGCCGCGCAAACCGTTGCCATCTTTGGACAGCTCTCTTTCTGTGTGTATTATATAATAATAATAATAATAATAATAATAATAATAATAATAATAATAACAATACCATAATAATAATAATTATATATATATATATATATATATATATATATATATATATATATGACTTTTATATAATAATTGTATATATATATATATATATATATATATATATATATATATATATATATATATATATATATATGACTTTTATATAATAATTGTATATATATATATATATATACACACATATATATATACAATTATTATATAAGACATATATATATATGTCTTATATAATAATTGTATATATATATATGTGTGTATATATATATATGTCTATATATATGTCTATATATATGTCTATATATATATTATAATTATATATGTATATATAATTGATAATTATTTTTATTGACTGTAAAGTGTCCTTGAGAGTTTTGAAAGGCACTTGGAAATAAAATGTATGATTATTATTATTATTATTATTAGTTGCTTCCCAACTGAAGCTGCTGCCTCCGCGACCCGACCCCGGATAAGCGGCAGAAGATGGATGGGTGGATTATTAGTTGTAGTAGTAGTAGGAGGAGGAGGAGTATTGCTACCATTTATTTATTTTGTAAATGGCCACTGGATTAAAAAAAAGACACTTTTGCTGTAATTATTGTCGTTGAGGTGCAATTAGTTGGAAACTACCCGTAAAAAAAAAATACTTAAAAAATGGCCGAAACACACCTTTTGAAAAACTGTCATTGACCACTGATGCAGATCAAAAGGTTCGCCATCTCTGAAGTAAATGCAATCAGCGTGCAATTAGTCGCATCTGGAAAAAAATGGATGTCATATTGCTTCTAAATAAATCTTTCATTTTTCATTGTTTAATACTTTAAACCCCAGGTGTCAAAGTCAAGGCCCGCGGGCCAAATCCGGCCCGCCAATCTTTTTTTTTTCGGCCCGCGAAAGCAAATCAAACTTGTTAAATTCCATGATGATTGCTAAAATCTGAGCCAAAATTTCATATTTTTGGATGTCAACCACAATAAGTCATTATTCTTGACTTCAGATTTGAAACCGACTTATTCATTAATTTGCTGTGTGCTCTATATGTAATATTTGAAGGGATTTAAACATTCTAATGGGTTCCCCAAATTCATAACGGCCCTCGAGAGGAAACCATAACTATAATGTGGCCCGCGGCAAAAAATGACTTTGACACCCCTGCTTTAAACCTTTCAGTGGTTACAGGTTATCGTTATTGGTGCATGAAAGGGTTCAATGGCATCAGTTCGGGACCCCTCAATTGTGTTAAGTGAAGGATTATTTATTTATTTATATAATTTATTTTGTTATTTTTATGTATTTATTTATTTACTGTATATTTTAACTGTTCGTGCTGGTCAGTTGTTATGATTCATGGTGGGAAGACATTGTTTGCCATGCATCCAATGTTGAAGCGCCGTGTTACCCCGCCTACACCACTCTGACCTTCTCTCCTATCCCCCCCCACCACACACACACACCCTTTCCGTCATCAGCGGGCCTCCCGAGGTCAACGTCTGTGCGTCGGGACTCCATTGTTGCCCACCGCTGGATAATGCCCTTATTAATTGTACCTCTTTGTAAGGTGTCAGCCAGCAGCGTCCGATTGAGATGGATGGATCTCTGGAGTGCGCTCGCTCTTGCCACACAGCCTGCAACGGCCGAGGCGTTCAGATAAATGCAGTTGTTTTTTTTTGTTTTTTTTCCGTGAGCCCAACGAAAGAAACATTATTTCAGCCATTGATTGTTTTTCGCGCGTCCTGTAGTTAATTAGGCACATTCAAGTCTCTGCGGTGATCAACAGCATTGACATCAAATCCTTTTCCCTCTCATTAAAGGAAACAAAGTCATTCCAGTTCATTGATGCGCATCCTTCCCGGCTGATGCTGGTTTGAGCTGCACTCTGGATAGTTTGGTCGTCCTCAGCACAAACGTTCAGGTCTGATGGGGAACACACACAAACTCATTCTCTTGTTTTTGTTGTTCGGTGATTTTTGTATGTATGTGATCCATGATGTATATTAGTTCTAAACTTCCTCTATCGATATTGGGTCAATGGCATATTTTAGCCATAAATGAAGCCAGCCCCATGTGGTCTGTTATTTTATTTTGTGTATATATGTTTTTGTGTGTGTGTGTGTGTGTGTGTGTGTGTGTGTGTGTGTGTGTGTGTGTGTGTGTGTGTGTGTGTGTGTGTGTGTGTGTGTGTGTGTGTGTATATATATATATATATACACAGTAAAGTCTCGTTATATCGATATCGGATATATCGATAGTCCCGGTTCTATCCATACTATTTCTATGCACGCACGGAGAAAATTACATACAAACAGGGTCGGATATATCGATAGTCCCGGTTATATCGATATTTTTTCGGACTCCCTTGAATATCGATATAACGAGACTTTACTGTATGTATATATATATATATATATATATATATATATATATACATACATATACACACACACACACACACATATATATATATAATTTTAATGCCTTTCTGAACACCCAAGGACACATTACAATAAAGACAATACATAAAACAATAAAATCATGAATAAAACAATAAATAATAAAACAGCAGATTAAACTAGACCATGAAAGCAAGTTTAAACAGGAGGGTTTTGAGGTGAGATTTGAAAGTAGGAAGGGAGTCACTGTTAAGGATGTTAGGTGGAAGTGAGTTCCAGAGTTTGGGAGCGGAGCGCCTGAAAGCTCTGCACCCCATCGTGGTGAGACAGGCAGAGGGCATACAGAGATGGAGGGAGGATGAGGATCTGAGGGCCCGAGAGGGAACGGAGATTTGAAGTAGGTCAGACAGATTTATTTATTTATTTATTTGTTTGTTTATTTATTTATTTATTTTGCAAATTCTAACCTAAAATATTGGAATTAACCCATACCTGTAACCGCGCAATGTTTAATTACTCCCCGCAAAATATTCTGGGTATTAATTTTGGGAGACACTGAAGAAATGTATGCTTTCCTCTTCAGAACTATTTGAATCATATTCATAACTGAATGTGTAACAAGAAAGCATCTTCTCCGAATCTGAAGCCATTGTTTTGAGTCTCCAGCAATGCGAGACGTCTCGGCGTGACGTCACGAACTGGGGGCGGGACTTTCTGAAAATGGCCAATTCGCAGCTCAATTTTTTTGCAGATTTTGGACACTTGAAGTCATTTTTATTGTTGTTTTGCATTTGACTAAAAATATCATACTGCGTGTGTTGGGTATTTTAGATGCTATAAAACGTTTTTCTGATGTCAGTTAGGTAACAAAAAAAGTGACGTCGGTTGTCCTTTAAATGAACAAATTTCCTGAACTTTTATTTTCTTGTGCTAGCAAGCATTGACTACACAGGCAGACAAGCAAAGAGAGAGAGTGAGAATGAAAATAAATAAATGAAAGAAATAAATAAAACTACTGAACATGAAATGGTCCGTGCCCCCTCAGATCGCACTGATCTTTTTAGTCTTCAAGTATGGCTGGAATGTTTGAATTCCGGCATTAAAGTGCAGCACCCGCTGAGTGAAATTACGGTCTCGCGGGGGCCCGCCGGGTGGGAGTAATCAATAAGAATACACGAGGGCGCCGTGTAGGGCGTCTGCTCCGAGCAGCGAGGACGCCGTTCGCCCCTTAGCCTGTGTCACTTGCCCACCCCCTCCTTTCAGGTTAGATAAATATGATGGTGAAACAGGGAGCATGCCGGATTATATGATATCAATGTGGAATCGGCCAAGTGCTATTACACTCTCATGGCCCACTGTGAGTACTATTGACAAGGTTGGCTTTGAACGTTGCTCTCTTTACTCACCTCGGCCCGCCTCCCCCACCGGACCCCCCCCCCCCCCTGTGCAAGCATCACAGCGGGACTCGGGATCCACGGCTGGATTTGCACTAAATGTCCAAGTGGCCCAATCCTATTTCATTCTCCTATCCCATTTTTTCCCAATGTGTCAATACGGATGAATGGAATTTCTATAAAAAAAATATAATTTTGAAGGGTTTGTAGTATTTTCTGCCAAGTTCGCAACAAATAATCAATGATATGATTTAAACGTATTTATTTATTTGGATGTTTGTTTATTTATTTATTTGGATATTTATTTATTTATTAGGATTTTTATTTATTTGTCTGTGCATTTATTTATTTTAATCGTGTATCTGTGTTTATTTATTTATGTGTGTATTTGCTCATTTATTCATGAATTTGGCAATTTATTTCTGTGTCTGTGCATTTATTTTCTTATTTATTTATCTATTTATATATTTATTTAATTATTTGCATATTTATTTCTATGTTTGTCTACATTTTATTTATGTGTCTGTTTATTTATTTATTTATTTGGATATTTATTTATTTGTCTGTTCATTTATTTATTTTAATCGTGTATCTGTGTTTATTTATCTATTTGTGTATTTGCTCATTTATTCATGTATTTGGCAATTTATTTCCGTGTCTGTGCATTTATTTATTTATTTTCTTATTTATGTATCTATTTATATATTTATTTAATTATTTGGCTATTTATTTCTATGTTTGTACATTTAATGTGTTTTTTATTTATTTATTTATTTATTTATTTATTTATTTGGTTATTTATTTGTCTGTACATGTATTTATTTATTTTATTCGTGTATTTGTTATTTATTTATTTACCTATTTATTTTTCTGTACATGTATTTATTTATCTATTTTATTCATGTATTTATGTTTATTTATTTGATCACTTATGTATTTGGATATTTACTTATTTGTTTTCTGTGCATCTATTTATTTATCTATTTATTTGTACATGTATTTATTTATTTTATTCATGTATTTATGTTTGTTTTATTTATTTATTTGATCATTTATGTATTTGGATATCTACTTATCTGTTTTGTGTGCATCTTTTGATTTATTTATTTATTTATTTGACTATTCAAGTATTTGGTTAACTACATTTTTGATGTATTTATTTTATTTTTGTATTTATGTGTTTATGTATTTGTTTATTTATTTGGACATTTATTTATCTGGCTATTATTTGTTTGTTTGTGCATTTATTTATTTATGTATATATTTATTCATCTATTTATGTATTTATTTGCTCATCTATTTATTTTTTTCTTTCTTTGGCTATTCATGTATTTGGTTAACTACATTTTTTATGTATTTATTTTATTTGTGTATTTATGTGTTTATGTATTTATTTATTTGGATATTTATTCTTCTAGCTATTTGTTTGTTTGTGCATTTATTTATTCATCTATTTGTGTATTTATTTGCTCATCTATTTATTTATTTATTTGGCTATTCATGTAGTATTTGGTTAAGTATACTTTTTTGTATTTATTTTATTTGTGTATTTATGTGTTTATGTATTTATTTATTTGGATATTTATTTATCTGGCTATTGATTGTGCATTTATTCATTTATTTATTCATTCATCTATGTATGTATTTATTTGCTCATTCATTTATTTATTTATTTAATTTATTGATATCTATTGATTTATTTATTAATTTTTAGCAACCCCGAGCATGAATTCCACCTTTTACCGCAATGCACCTCCTTGCCTGCCAATTAGCTGCCACGCATGCTCGCCACTTGCTCATACAGTAACCTCATAGCGCGGATGCACTCACACTATTGATTGACTTTGGTGGCGCCGGAGGGCACGGTGAGGTGAAACCTAAAAGGCCATTATCGGCATCCTCTTCCGATGGACCCGAGACGGCCTATCTGGCAGGTCGCAACCTCCCGTGGCCTTTGTGTAAGCAACCCCCCTTCGCTAGCGTCAGGATCATGCTTGTGGTAAACGATCAAGAAAGATGCTCCACGTTGATGTCTCACATGTGAGTAATCTTGCCATCAAATGACATTCAACTGCCGGCGGGACTCCGGCGTGTCGCCAAATACATCGCCAAGTCGCTGTTTTTTCTTCACGCAAAGACAATCGAATCTCGGAGGCCAATGAAAAAAACATTGTCACTCTCATAGGCTTCAAAATGTACTAAAAATCCCAATGTTAAACACACATACAAAAAAATCTAAAGCAAAAAAGAGGAATGCTTTGCATGTGCCTCTAAGAGGCGGGGCCTTGTGGGTTGCCATGTTTGGTCCTCGAGTGTTTCTTTGTTTTACTGTTTTGTCGGCATTCAATAAGAAATTGAAATTGCATCATTTCCCACGTGCCAAGGTGTTACATAAGTACACCACAAAAATAAATATTTTTTACAAATAATAAATAAATACATAAATAAATATATATGAATGAATAAATAAACCGAAAATAACTAAATAACACTAGAATAAAAAGATAAACAAATACATACATACATACAGTACAGTACAGTACATACATACATACATACATACATACATACATACATACATACATACATACATACATACATCTATTTAATGTTTAACCCCCCCCACACCCCCTTACTGCTGCGGTCTTGACCAATCACATGGCTTTAACCGAAGACTGGGGGCGGGGAATAGAGGAAAAAAACACTCGGCTGCCATTTTGTTGTTATTAGAAAGGGCTCATTCCCGAAAGACACTCATTGAGGCAGCTCTGTGTCCGAAAAAAGTTTGTATGCCAAGGTAAAATTCTCATAAATTTAACGTTCGTAAACCGAGGTATCACTATAAATCCATAAGTAGAAACAATTGCTAAAACATTTATGATGTAGCACAAACACATTTCATGTTAAATTGTTCAAGATTGAGGCAGAAGGGAAGTATTGTGGAAACTCTATTTTCATTCTGTAAATCAAATTTCATCACTTTGCTGCTGTGAAATGTAAATTTCTCCACTGTGAGACTAATAAAGGCATATCCAATCCAATCCAATCCAAAAACGTTTTTTTTTTTTTTTCTTGTGACGTGACTGTCACAAGATGCTCATTAGCATAAGGTCATAGTCGAGCCTCCTGATTAAAGTTTGCCGCCGCCTTGTCCCGTCCGTCTCTTAGCAACGCTACATTTCACCGTGCGCATTTCCAGCGCTCCTTGTGGGCACTTATCTCTCTTGCTCTCGTCTGTAATGAAATGCCAACCAGCTCGCCGAGGCGATGACGAGTGCGTGGATTTGCTGGCAATCAATACGGAAACGCCGCTGCCTCTTCTACTCGCATGTTATGCTTGTAAAGAAGTGTGCCCAAAAAGAGAGTGAAACCAACAGGTAATTAGAGACACCTGCCAAACAATGGAAGGAGGCTTGGAGAGGTGCAAAGGTGGACAGCGATTAAAAAAAAAAAAAAAAGCAGTAGGTGTGGGCTTTTAGGAGAATGAAAGAATTGGATATTTTGGGGTGGCGGGGGGGGGGGCTGGAAGGTCACATTTAGGACAATCGTGACTGCCACAAAGACAAGTGTTGTTGATGTTGTTGTTGGCAACTGGAGCTAAATCATCATCCATCCCATAATTAACACCTCCAACGCCGCATGATGAGTTGCATCATTTTGCTCTGAAAGCAAGGGTCAAAGGTGCAACTTGGAAACATTTAGCACATTGTCACCACATCAGTGGGTTCTCTTTTGCGGCGCTCGGGTTTTGTTAGTGGAGATTACAGGCATTTTTTTTAATTGGGGTGTTTGTGAAGGGTGGGGGGGGGGTCTACACTTTTTATACCCACTGTCATAAAAAAAGGAAAATGATATTTTACCCGAATTCACTACAAGAGTGAGGACTTTGAATAGACCCATTCAGAGTCCTCACTCCCAAAGCGGCCCAGAAAATGCACAAGATGGCGCCCTGCTGGGAATTTGTGTCAACTAGTATCAAATAGTAGTCTTGGTGCAACACACATCGATTAACCATCGCGTTATTTATGTGTTTTCCTTCTAATTTCGCTATCAACACAGATCAACATGAAGTTTTCAGACCAAACCGAGTACCCAAAATGCATTGTGTGTCGCTTTCTCGTTCAGGGGTGATCCTTCCGTGACGTGACGTAAGGAATTGTCACCAACTCAAAAAGAAAACTTCCTGAATATTCAGTGCGAGTCTTAAAACGTAAAATATAGCTATATGCAGTGGCATCTTTGTAAAATACGCTCAGTAGAAGTCATTTCAAGTGATTTTACAAATTATGGACACAACTTGTCCGGCCGAAGGCGTCGGTTGTCCTTTAAGTGACTACATCTTAAAATATGACATTTATGAGGATTATTTTTTAATTAACTCATTAACTAAATTAATTTATTCAGAAATTGAAAAGATTACGTAAAGTACCATTCTCAAATTTGTTCAGGGTTTTTTTCTTGTTTGGGTGCCGATAAAGCGCTGGCCATGGCCTCTGGCAATGTTTTTCCTTTCCACAAAGGGGCAGTATTTCCTTTTTTTCCCCATGTTAGTTCAACTTCAGCTAAAGCGCTATATAAACCAATATATATGTATTGCATTGTATTTTGGACAGCCGCCCTCATTTCAACCTCATATAACTCCAGACCCATATAATTTAGGGATTAATTCGTTTTTTTTTTTTTTTTTTTTTTTTTTGTCTGATAAAAGTAGAGTCTAACATTTTTTACGCTGCATTGAATGTTTATCGAGTCCTAAAACTCAATATTCTGTGGGTCCTGGAATTTGAGTGATAATGACAAAAACCCTGGCATTGAACTGAGCTAATACATAGAACTAGACTAACTGAGTTTATACATCTCTATCCATCTGTTTTCTTTATGTCACAGGCATACAATCTGACAACTGTCCTTTTTTTAACTTGGATTCAGCGGATTGCATTAGCTCTACAGATTTGAGTTTGTTGAAAGGCTCCAACCCAAAAATTCTGACTGGCTAACATTGCTGCTAATACTCGCACAAATTAGGCCAACTTTATTTTCACTATATGAAAAACAGCTTAACAAACAGTAGCCAGGCCATAATTTCATCGGTCCTATAGTGTAGTGACTCCCTTGCAATCATATCAAAAACAGCTTTTGGGTTTGCTTTTGTTAGTCAAGCTATAGGGAGGTCACGCTAATAATAGTCGAGGTCAGCGGCGGGAGCCAGCCAGTCTCCGAGTCACCATTCATTAGTGTTCACTTAATGACACACACACACAGTGCAACACAGGGGGAAATGCCTGACCATTGATGATGTCATCAACACGTGACAGCCTTTGGAATGGATATAGAAAGAGAATATAAGTTGGACTGTCTTTCCTGGTTCAATCTTTTCTGCTGTGTGTCGCTAATGATTTGTTTGTTTTTGTTTATTTGTTTGTAATGTAATGATTAGCTGTGTTAGCATGCCACCTGTCACACAAATGCTATATTTTGGTGGTCTGGAAAGCTACATTGATTTCTGGTCCATTTGGGGTATCGATATTATTTGAAATTTAGCATTAGCCGCAAAAAAACATCGTGTACAAAGCTTATCATCTACCCCCGCCACCAACCCCGAAGACTATTTTAAACAGCTTTTGAATTTCCTAACCTGATCTACTTAGTAGCAAAAGCTACATTAGCATAACTCTGTGAATGTTGTATCGTGAACTACTTTATTGCGGGGGGTACGTTTCATACCTAATCATGTTATGAGGAAACAAATCGCTCATATAGTTTTTACCCATCTCGCCATCCCAAATTTTTGAGGATAAGTGTATGCTCAACTTAAAGGACAACCGACGCCCCGGACAATTTCTGTCCATAATTTGTCAAATGGCTTCAAATGACTTCTGAGCGTATTTTACAAAGATTCCACTGCATCATAGCTATATTTTACGTTTTAAGACTCACGCTGAATATTCATGAAGTCTTGTTTTCGAGTTGATGAAGATGCCTGACGTGACGTCACGGAAGGAACGCCCCTGATCGTGAAAGTGACACACAATGCATTTTGGGTACTTTGTTTGGTCTGAAAACTTCGTGTTGATGGCGAAATTAGAAGGAAAACACATAAATAACGCGATGGTGAATCGTTGTGTGTTGCACCAAGACTACTATTTGATACTAGTTGACACAAATTCCCAGCAGACAAATCAGCCCATTTCCAACAGAGCTTGGGCGCCATCTTGTGCATTTTCTGGGACGCTACATTGGAGTGCTAACAGCTCGAATTGATACGTGAGGACTTCTTTAATCGATTGCAAACATTTATGCTTTCCTCTTCAGAACTATTTGAATCATATTCACAACTGGATGAGTAACAAGAAAGCATCTTCTCCAAATCTGAAACCATTGTTTTGATTCTCGAGCAAGGCAAGACGTCTTGGCGTGACGTCACGAACAAGGGGGCGGGGCCTTTTGAAACTCGTCATTTTGAAGTAGTTTTGGGACACTTTAAGTCATTTTTATTGGTGTTTTGCATTTGAATAAAAATATCAGCCTGCCTGTTTTGGGTATTTTAGATGCTATAAAACGTTTTTCTGATTTCAGTTAGGAAACCAAAAAATGATGTCGGTTGTCCGTTTACTTTTTTGTTTTACAGTAAAACAGTATTTTTTTAGCCCCACTTCCTCCTCTGCCATTGTTAAAAGGACATGAAAAGAAAAATATAAGATAAATATAAATAAAGAAAATAAAGAAATTTATAAAGATAAATATAAGATTTATAGTATGATAGCTTGGTGGTCACTTTACTTTATTCAAGCACTTTATTATTAGAATTGACGTGTAAAATAATGTCACTTTGAGTACCATTTCACCCCCACTGTCATATGGTGTTCCACAGGGTTCAATCTTGGGTGACCTGCTGTTATTTTTTTCAACTTTCCTTAGGTTCCATTTTGAGAAAGCATGGTATTTCCTTTCACTGCTATGCCGATGGCCATCAGATCTACGTCCCATAAAACAAAAAGGATGTTTGTTTTTTTTTTTTTTTCATTCCGACCTGTTGGCTTTCCTGGCATGTTGGATTTAGGTTTTAAATCCGACAGTGATTTTAAATTGGACCTGCAAATTGGGGCTGCTTTTCCCGAATTTGTTCGGTTTTTCTTTTTCTTTTTTAGGTGCCGATAATGCGCTGGCCATGACCTCTGGCAATGTTTTTCCTTTCCATTTCCATTTTTTCCATGTTAGCACTTTTTTCCAGCTTCAGCTGTTGTTCAAGCGCTATATGAACCAGTATGAACTGTATGTATTGCATTATATTTTGTACAGCTGCCCCCATTTCAAACTCATATAACTACAGAACCATATCATTTAGGAATTAACTCTTTTTTTGATAAAAGAAGAGAGTAAGATATCAATTAAAATATGAGGAAAAGGTTATGTAAAGTTTACGGCATTAGCCAGTTCAAAGATGCTAATGCTAAACATGTTTGCTTATTGATTCCGTCTTGCATCATTAGCCATCTTAGCGTGACGTTAAAAAGATGATGTAATTCACCCAGAAAAAGTTTTTTTCAATGCATCTTGCATATTTCCCAACTAATTGTGCAACCAAAAAACGGAAATTATCTCAGAGGTTTAACGCCACCACAATCCAAGTCAAATTGCACAAGCTTGTCGACATTATTTTGGATTTAATGAATAGCATAAGCCATTCACACGCCTTATTCAGTCAGTAGCCAACACAATGAAAGGGAGCGTCTTGCTGCGGGTCTGATAATGACCACACTGATAACGCATCTTCTTTGATACGAGAGGCAAAAAAAAAAGACATTTGGTCAAGGAAATTGAGCATATATTACATGTGGCAGCATTCATAATGTTTTATTAAAAATATCCCTCTTGGTTGGGAGTTTTTGTGATGTACCTGTATGGTTGGGACACACCTATTATCAATGCAGTGGAGCACACTTTTATTGTGTGAGATGTCAAGTAAGTTGAGATGTAGCTCATTGGTAGAGCGCATGCTTTGCATGTATGAAGTCGTGGGTTCAATCCCTGTCATCTCCACGTCATGTTTACAACCATGCATTTTAAACTACTATCAGGCGTTCTTCGCCTGAAAAGAAAGAGCTGATTCAGACCGGTTTCAACTGGTTCTTGTTTAACCAGTTTTTAATCAATCAATGCAGTGGTGCACACTTTCATTGTGTGACAAGGCAAGTAAGTTGAGATGTAGCTCATTGGTTGAGCGCATGCTTTGCATGTATGAAGTCGGGGGTTCAATCCCTGTCATCTCCACATCAAGTTTCCCCCCCAAAAAAACTACCGTGCATTTTAAACTAGTATCGGGCGTTTTTCGCCTGAAAAGTAATCGCTGATTCCGACCAGTTTGAACAGGTTCTTGTGAGATGCCAAGTAAGTGGAGATGTAGCTCAATGGTAGAGCGCATGCTTTGCATGTTTGAAGTCCTGGGTTCAATCCCGGTCATCTCCACATCATGTTTACCGCCCCCAAAACTGATTTCAGCCAGCGAAAAAAACGGTTTGAACTGGTTCCAATTCAAACTGGCTGGAACGGGTTTCAAGTGGCTGAAACCAGTTTGAACCGGTTTCAGCCAGTTCAAACCGGTTTGCACCGACCGGTTCAAACAGGTCGGAACTCGTTCCTATTCAAATCGGTTTGAACTGGCTTGCACCGGTTCAAACTGGTTTCAGCAAGTTCAAACCGGTTTGCACCAGTTCAAACTGGTTCAAAAGCCAGTTCAAAAGCGTTTGAACTGGTCGGAACTGGTTCCAATTCGAACTGGTTCAAACCAGTTTAAACCGGTCGGAACTGGTTCCAATTCAAACTGGTCAGAACTGGTACAAACCGGTCTCAGCCAGTTCAAACTGGTCGGAACTGGTTCAAACCGGTTTCAGCCAGTTCAAACCGGTTTGCCCCGGTTCAAACTGGTTGAGACCGGTTTGAACCAGTTCTGACCAGTTTGAATTGGAAGCAGTTCCGACCGGTTAAACTGGTTTGAACCGGTTCAAACCAGTTGGAATTTGCTAACACCAGTTTGAACCGGTTTCAGCCAGTGCAAACTGGTTTGAACTGGCTGAAACCGGTTTGAACCGGTTTCAACCAGTTTGAACCGGTTTCAACCAGTTTGAACCGGTTCAAACCGGTTTGACCTGGCTGACACCAGTTTGAACCGGTTTGAACTGGTGTCAGCCAGGTCAAACCGGTTCAAACTGGTTGAAACCGGTTCAAACCGGTTTCAGCCAGTTCAAACCAGTTTGCACTGGCTGAAACCGGTTCAAACTGGTCCGAACCGTTTTTTTGGTTTTTTTTTTTTTCGTTTTTCGGTTTGAACCGGTTCGAACTGGCTTGCACCGGTTCAAACTGGTTTCAGCAAGTTCAAACTGGTCAGAACTGGTTCAAACCGGTTTCAACCAGTGCAAACTGGCTGAAAACGGTTTGAACCAGTTTTCACCAATTTTGGAACCAGTGCAAACTGGTTCAAACCGGTTTGAACTGGCTAACACCAGTTTGAACCGGTTTAAACTGGTTTGAACTGGCTAAAACCGGTTTCAACCAGTTTGAACCGGGGCAAACTGGCTTGAACTGGCTGAAACCGGTTTGAACCAGTTTTCACCAATTTTGGAACCGGTTCAAACCGGTTTCAGTCAGTTTCAGCCAGTCAAACTGGTTGGAACCGGTTCAAACCAGTTTCAGCCAATTCCAACTGGTTTGAACCGGCTAACACCAGTTTGAACCGGTTTCAAGCGGTTTGAACTGGCTAAAACCGGTTTGAACCAGTTTGAACTGGCTGAGACCGGTTTGAACCAGTTCTGACCAGTTTGAATTGGAAGCAGTTCCGACCGGTTAAACTGGTTTGAACCGGTTCAAACCAGTTGGAATTGGCTCACACCAGTTTGAACCGGTTTCAACCAGTTTGAACCGGTTCCAAAATTGGTGAAAACTGGTTCAAACCAGTTTCAGCCAATTCCAACTGGTTTGAACCGGTTGAAACGAGTTCAAACTGGTTTGAACTGGCTGAAACCAGTTTAACCGGTCGGAACTGCTTCCAATTCAAACTGGTCAGAACTGGTTCAAACCGGTTTGAGCCAGTTCAAACTGGTTCAAACCGGTTTCAGCCAGTTCAAACCAGTTTTCACCGGTTGGAACCGGTTACAACCAGTGCAAACTGGCTGAAACCGGTTTGAACCAGTTTTCACCAATTTTGGAACCGGTTCAAACTGGTTGAAACCGGTTTTAGCCAGTTCAAAACCAGTTTAACCGGTCGGAACTGCTTCCAATTCAAACTGGTCAGAACTGGTTCAAACCGGTCTCAGCCAGTTCAAACTAGTTCAAACCGGTTTCAGCCAGTTCAAACCAGTTTGCACTGGCTCAAACCGGTTCAAACCGGTTTTAGCCAGTTCAAACTGGTTGCAACCGGTTCAAACCAGTTTCAGCCAATTCCAACTGGTTTGAACCGGCTAACTCCAGTTTGAACCGGTTTCAAGCGGTTTGAACTGGCTCAAACCGGTTTGAACCAGTTTGAACTGGCTCAAACCGGTTTGAACCAGTTTGAACTGGCTGAGACCGGTTTGAACCAGTTCTGACCGGTTTGAACCAGTTCTGACCAGTTTGAATTGGAAGCAGTTCCGACCGGTTAAACTGAACCAGTTTGAACCGGTTTCAGCCAGTTCAAACCAGTTTGAACTAGTTTCAACCGGTTCAAACCAGTTTCTGGTTTGAACCGGTTGAAACTGGTTTGAACTGGCTGAAACCGGTTCAAGCTGGTTTGAACCGGTTTCAACCAGTGCAAACTGGTTTGAACTGGCTGAAACCGGTTTGAACCGGGGCAAACTGGTGTTAGCCGGTTCAAACCAGTTGGAATTGGCTGAAACTGGTTTGAACCGGTTCCAACCAGTTTGACTGGCTGAAACTGACTGAAACCAGTTTGCACTGGTTCCAAAATTGGTGAAAACTGGTTCAAACCGTTTTCAGCCAGTTTGCACTGGTTGTAACCGGTTTGAACCGGTTCCAAAATTGGTGAAAACTGGTTCACACCGGTTTCAGCCAGTTCAAGCCAGTTTGCTCCGGTTCAAACTGGTTGAAACCGGTTTTAGCCTGTTCAAACCAGTTTAAACCGGTTCAAACCGGTTTCAGCCAGTGCAAACTGGTTTGAACTGGCTGAAACAGGTTTGAACCGGTTCAAACTGGTCCGAACCGTTTTTTTTTTTTTTTTTTTTTTTTCGTCAAAAAAAAAAACAACCATGTAAGGCATTTTTAGCCAAAAAAACGACCATCTAAAGGAAAATGTTTCAACTGGTTGAAACTTGTTCAAACTGGTCAGAACTGGTTCCAAATCAAACAGGTTCAAACTTGTTTAAGCCAGTTCAAACCGGTTCAAACTGGTCCGAACCGGTTTACACCGGTTCAAACTGGTTTGAATAGTAAACAGTTCCGACCTGTTTGAACCGGTTGCAAACCGTTTTGAACTGGCTGAAACCGGTTTGAAAAGTTTCAAAACGGTTTAAACTGGAAATGGTTTCAGCCAGTTCAAACCGGTTCCAGTACAAACCGCCTAAAACCGGTTTAAACAAAACGCGGTTGAAACCGCCCAGAATCTGCTATTTCTTTTCATGCTATAAACACCTGACAGTCTATGGGGATTGAACCCAGGACTTCATACATGCAAAGCATGCACTCTATCAATGAGCTACATCTCCACTTACTTGCCATCTCACAAGTATAGTAAGATTTTCAGCGCAAAAAAAACGACCAGGTATGTTTTTAGCCCAAAAAAACGACCATGTATAGTAATGCATTTTTAGTCGAAAAAAAACGACCATTTATAGTCAGGTGTTTTAGCCCAAAAAAACGACCATGTAAAGCTAGTCGTTTTTCGCCGAAAAATATGCCAAGGTATCGTAAGGCGTTTTTAAGCGCAAAAAAAAACACCATGTATAGTAAGTCGTTTTTAGCCGAAAAATCGACCATGTATCGTTAGTTTTTCGCCAAAAAAAAGAAAGCCATGTATAGTAAGGCAATTTTAGCGCAAAAAAAGGACCATATATAGGAAGAAGTTTTTAGCTGAAAAATCGACCATGTATAAGTTTTTCGCCGAAAAAAACGACCAGGTATTGTAAGGCGTTTTTAGCGCAAAAAAAACACCATGTATAGTAAGTCTTTTTAGCTGAAAAATCGACCATGTATCGTAAGTTTGTCGCCAAAAAAAGAAAGCCATGTATAGTAAGACAATTTTAGCGGAAAAAAGGACAATGTATAGTAAGACGTTTTTAGCCGAAAAATCGACCATGTATCGCAAGTTTTTCGCAAAAAAAAGACCATGTATAGTAAGTCGTTTTTAGCTGAAAAATCAACCATGTATAGTAAGGCGTTTTTAGCGCAAAAAAAAACACCATGTATCGTCAGACGTTTTTAGCCGAAAAAACGACCATGTATAGCTAGTTGTTTTTAGCCGAAAAATCGACCAGGTATTGTAAGCCGTTTTTAGCGCAAAAAAAAAACGACCATGTATAGTAAGTCGTTTTTAGCTGAAAAATCAACCATGTATCGTAAGTTTTTCGCCAAAAAAAGAAAGCCATGTATAGTAAGGCAATTTTAGTGCAAAAAAAGGAACATATATAGTAAGACGTTTTTAGCCGAAAGAAATCGAGCATGTATCGCAAGTTTTTCATAAAAAAAAAACGACCATGTATAGTAAGGCATTTTTAGCCGAAAAAAAGCGACCATTTATAGTCAGGCCTTTTTAGCCCAAAAAAACGACCATGTATAGCTAGTCGTTTTTAGCCGAAAAATCTACCATGTATAGTAAGGTGTTTTTAGCGCAAAAACACGACAATGTATCGTCACACGTTTTTAGCCGAAAAAAACGACCATGTTAGTAAGTCGTTTTTAGCCGAAAAATCGACCATGTATAGTAAGGCGTTTTTAACGCAAAATAACAACCATGTATAGTAAGACGTTTTAGCCGAAAAATTGACCATGTATAGCAAGTTGTTCGCCGAAAAAAATGAGTAAGGCATTTTTAACGCAAAAAAATGACCATGTATAGTAAGCCGTTTTTAACACAAAAAAATGACCATGTATAGTAAGCCGTTTTTAATGCAAAAAAACGACCATGTATAGTAAGGCGTTTTTAACCGAAAAAACAACCGTGTATAGTCAGGCGTTTTTAGCCGAAAAAAAACGACCAAATATTGTCAGCCGTTTTTAGCGCAAAAAACGACCTTGTATATAGTAAGGCGTTTTTAGCCAAAAAAATGACCAACGTAAGGTGGTTTTAGCGCAAAATTGTTGAAAAGGGGTGCATCGACAAACATTTTTGAGTCCACGTTTGAATTGGAAAAGATTGAAAGATGCCATTCTTTGGTGAACTGTGATGTTTGAATATGTAATTACTTGTTTTTAAAATTCATGCTCATTTTGAATTATATTAATGACCATTTTATTATCATTGACCAATCTTTTAATAAACTATTGTTTTGGGTTGTATTTGTATTGGTTGTAATTGTGAAATTGTTCTACTCGGTAGTATTTTTGTGTTTAAAATAAATTAAAGTGTCATTTCATGAAATCATATCAGTAGAAAATGTGAGCTATAAAAGCATATCATCATTACAGAGCGTATGTGGAACTGTCGCGGCTTGGAATTGAAGTGGATTTTCACAGGAGATGTGAGACATTCTCTTTTCGGCAATGGACGTGACAGCGTCGTGTTTACTTTTAACATTTAGCTTGTGGCAGACGTGCACATTTCACCATGACGTCCCTGATACATTGGCGAAAATGATTCTCTTTTTTCATCTATAATTGCTTCATACAACAAAGAGGGTGCAGAAAGTGCTTAAAATTGAATGACTGTGTCTTTGTGTTGTCATATTTTGTTCTTTTGACTTCAAGATGGCTGACGTGAGTAGCCGCAGCCGTCTTTATAGCAGCTCCTGTATTTTTTCTACTTCTTCCTTTCCTCTTCCTTCCATAATTTTGCTGCTGTGAAATGTAAATTTCTCCATTGCGAGACTAATTAATCTAATCTAATCTAAAATAATCCAGTCCAATCCATTTGCAAAGATTTTTGGGAAAACAAATATTTCTCGAATCATTTTTTATTCATCTAATTATAAACCAACTAATTATTCATTTTCCATAAACACTTTTGTAAACAATTTGTATCATAAATCAACAAGTCAATTTGAAACAAAGCAGTAGTAAATGCATGTTAATTTACATTCAGGAGAATAATTACTCATTGCAATAACTATTCTTTTACTTTTAGAATTCAAAAATATTTAATGCTATGTCATGTTTAATGCTATTGAGAGTTTTGAAAGGCACTTAAAAATGAAATATATTATGATTATTATTATTATTATTGTGATTATTATTGGATTGGGTATGCCTTTATTAGTCTCACAGTGGAGAAATTTACATTTCACAGCAGCAAAGTGATGAAAGGAATGAAAGTAGAAAAACAAAATACATGAGCTGCTGGAAAGGTAGCCACTCTCGCGGCGCCGTCTTGACGTCAAAAGAAGAAAAAAACCTAAATAACAAATTGCAATATTAATTAATTGCATATTGCAATTATTATTGTAATTTTTATTGTAATATTTATTTTATTTTTATTATGATTATTATTATTTTAAGTAATAGTAATACAGCTACATATATCAATCTGCTTGTCTTGATACATGCACTGTGTACAGTTTTTTTATTAAACGGTTTTACACATTTACATTTGCACAGTATACAGTTGATATTTTTATTTTGTTATGCTTGGAATCCTTTCAACCCCCCATCCCCTTTCAAATTGCTGCTGTGGACTGCAAATTTCCCCATTGTGGGACGAATAAAGGTTTTCTGATTCTGATTAAATAATTTAATTGGAAAATTGTTTTCATCATTTTGTTTGCATGCTTTTTATTCTATTCCTGACAAGCAATGTATTAACAAACGATGTCATTGAATCAAGAATATACAGTATCAGGCAGCTAAAAGAATGAAGAGGTCCATATGTGGCCCGCAAGCCATCTCTTATGCCTCTAGTGTATTCTTTGCTGTCATTACGTCCAGATGAATGAAGCTGTCAAATGGATAATACGAGCTTTCAGTTGTGCGATGTGACACTTCTCCCCCATCCCGGCATGGCGAGGGTCATGGCAAAATTGAATGTGACAATGTGAGAGTGGTATGTTCAACTGATTGGACCAAAACCTGTCACGGCCCAGATCAGAGCTCTTTAACACCACACAAGACCCTGGAGCTTAAGGCTTTCTTCTCAGAGTCTCTCTAAGAACCAAAAGCCCAAAAAAATGATACTTGGATGCTCATTGAAAATTCGATCAACTTTGAAAAGCTGGAGCATGTAATCATTAGCCATGTTAGCGTATTGGTCAAGATTCATTTGAACTGAGTCTGTTGTCAATGTCCCCCATTAGCACTTTGCTCATGCTAATGCTGCAAGATTGGATTGGATGTACCTTTATTCGTCTCGCAGTGGAGAAGTTTACATTTCACAGCAGCAGAGTTATGAAAAGAAGAGGAAAGGAAAGAAAGAAGTAGAAAAACAAAATCCAAGATCTGATGGAAAGGTAGACACTCTCACGGCGCCATCAAGTCAAAAAACAAAAAAAAAATGTGTTTTTTTTTATGTATGTATGTATGATGTTTTTCTTTATTTATTTAAGCCAACCGAGTCATGGCTATGCATTAATTTGACTCTTTCATTGTTGAATCTGTCTTGTAGCATTAGCCACATTGGCTGTGTTAGCATGGAGTTAAAAACAAAGACAAATATTATAATAATAATACATTTAAACTTAACTTTCAAAACTCTCAAGGTCGCTTTACAGGATAGGTTTTTTTTCCGTGGGTGAGCAGCGGCAGCCACATGCGCCTGCGTTCACTCAACCTGGAAGTAGCTCAAATAGATAGAAAGCTTGCTAGCTAGCTAAAAGATAGCTAGCTGTCATAGCTAGCTAATAAATAGCTAGCTTTCATGTCAACAAGAGTTCAGAACATTGTGCTAACTTAAAACAGAGCTATCCGTTCCCTCTTGTAGCATGTTAGCCATGTTAGCATGTCACCATAAACAACTTTTAAACACATTAGCAGAATGATTCATGTGTATTGGTGTTTATTGTCTGATGCTGTGCTAATTTAAACCAGTAGATTATCCATTTGTTTCCCCACATAGCATTAGCCACTAAAGACACGCTAGCACACCATTTGCACAACATGTATTCATTTTTTTGATTAATTTTAATGTGACTTTTTCCTCTGACCACAATGAAAATTCAAAACCTTACATTCTTTGCACGGTCTTTCTTTCAATTTGTTGGCCGTTTATCAAGCATATGCTAACGATTTAGCATTGTCCAGTAGAAAAGATCATTTTAAGAAACGATGAAAGATCATCTCCATATTTTTTCCCCCCGATCAGCAAGAGGAACAGCTTGTGTCCCGCTGAGAACACTCCAGTGTAATAATGAAGAGCAGCAGAGAGCTGAAGAGAGACCACCACTGTAGCAAATTTGAGGGGATTTGCGCTGAGATTTTGAGTGTTGCCAGCGGGAAGCGCGGCACCGACAGATCAACTTGAGACCACGTTCGCAGATTCACCTTCAAAGATTTTATTCTTAGCTTAAAGGACAACCGATGTCTCCGGACAAGTTGTGTCCATAATTTGTAAAATGGCTTCAAATGACTTCTACTGAGCGTATTTTACAAAGATTCCACCGCATATAGCTATATTTTACGTTTGAAGACTCGCGCTGAATATTCCGGAAGTCTTGTTTTTGAGTTGGTGACGAGTCCGTACCTGACGTCACTGAAGGAACGCCCCTGACCAAAAAAAAGGACACATTATAAAACGTCATGTTGCACCAAAAAGAGCCAGAAGAGGGCGACCAAGCTCCATATAAGGAATTTATTAGCCTGTGGAAACGGGTTGATTAATTCCTCACAGGAGCTCGGTTGCCATTTTCTGCCTCTTTTTTGATGATCCATTTCCCCCCAATGTTGCCTCAAAATGGCACGGAATAAATTCTTTAATCGATTGCAAACATGTATGCTTTACTCTTCAGAACTATTTGAATCATATTCATAACTGGATGTGTAACAAGAAAGCATATTCTCCGAATCTGAAGCCATTGTTTTGATTCTACAGCAATGCAAGACGTCTTGGCGTGACGTCACGAACTGGGGGCGGGACTTTCTGAAAATGCCCAATTTGCAGCTCAATTTTTTGCAGATTTTGGACACTGTCATTTTTATTGGTGTTTTGCATTTGAATAAAAATATCATACTGCGTGTTTTGGGTATTTTAGATGCTATAAAACGTATTTCTGATGTCAGTTAGGAAACAAAAGTGACTTCGGTTGTCCTTTAAAGGTATATTTCTAACACACAAATATGTAATACAGTCGATTTTGTTTCAATATGTTTTGTATCACTGTACAATTTATGGTGTTTTGTTTTGGGCTTGGTCTAAGATGAAAATTATCTTTCAATCGTAAAAAAAAATATTTGAATAAGTTCATTTAGACTAGAGCAAAGGTGTCAAACATTTTTTTTGCCGCGGGCCACAGTGCAGCTACGGTTTCGTCTCGGGGGTTGTTATGAATTTGGAGAAGCCACGTCACGGTAGGTATCGTCACCAAGTCAAAAACAAGACTTCCTGAATATTCAGCGCGAGTCTTAAACCGTAAAATATAGCTATATGCGGTGGAATCTTTGTAAAATACGCTCAGTAGAAGTCATTTGAAGTGATTTTACAAATTATGGACACTTGTCCGGGGCGTCGGTTGTCCTTTAATATAATCCCTCAGTAAAATGTTGGGAAATGATCAAATTCATGCAAATCGTGCTTGTAATTCCGGTCGTTTTTGTGAGAAAACACCAAAAAAAAAAAATCAACTTTAAGGTAGTTCTTTCCCTTGGAAGAAAATACAAGAGCATGTCACATATTTTCTACATTTGAATTCATCACTCATGTTTGCACGTGTGAATGCCTAACAGGTCCTCTGAGTCCCTCAACGCATCTTCTGCATGATCTCAGCTCCAAATGCAGCAAAGTCGTTACGTGTGTGACTTGTTTTCATCTCCTTTTGTTTCTTGGGTCTGGAAGCAGTCTCTGCCCACTTGTGATCCCCCCCCCCCCCCCCCAAACTCCTTCCTCCCCCTTTCCCCACCGACAGCTGCACATCTCTTTATTCCTCTTCGGCACTTGGTTTATTGCAAAAGCTCTCAGATTCACACCTCTGTAAGTGTTTATTAAGTGCATACCCGCGTGGCAGAGTGCACCTCAAGGGCTTGGAGAAAACGCGGGGAGGAAAATTCATGCATCTATGTCACAATGGATTCCGTATGCTGTTTCTGAAGTTGCGGCAAAATTTACTTTTAACGCATTCGAGACACACCGGTTGTAATCGAAAGGTTACGGTAGACACTCAATAGCATTTAAACACAATGATGTCAGGTGTCAAAGTCAAGGCCCGGGGGCCAAATCTGGCCCGGCCATCATTTCATTCGGCTTACGAAAGCAAATGAAACTGATGAAATTCCGTGGTGCTTGCTAAAGTCCGAACCAAAATTTGAAAATGTCTCATGTAAACCACAATAACAGTCTTTATTTTTGACTTCAAATATGAAAACTAGTTAGTCGTTAATTTGTTGC
This sequence comes from Hippocampus bargibanti, assembly GCF_051943395.1. Lineage (NCBI taxonomy): Eukaryota > Metazoa > Chordata > Actinopteri > Syngnathiformes > Syngnathidae > Hippocampus > Hippocampus bargibanti. The sequence continues at coordinate 6,115,750 of NC_142738.1, read as the reverse complement.
GCGCTCTAGGTGGAATATATGCAAGGGATTAAACATTCTAATGGATTTTCCAAATTCATAACGGCCCCCCGAGATGAAACCGTAACTACAATGTGGCCCGCGGCAAAAGATGAGTTTGACCCCCTTGGTATATATGGTGTATAGAAAATACACTTAATACACACTCCTGTTTATTTGCCAGGTTATTGTCATATGGAGCATGAGACCATTGAAGCTTATAGCACTATTTCAACTCAATTGAGGATTTAAGAAAAAAATCAAATACAGTGATACCTTGGCTTACGAACTTAATTGATTCCCAGACAGCGTGTGTAAGGCGAAAAGTGTGTATGCCAAGAATTTATTTCCCATAGGAAACCATTACAAAGAGAATAATCCGTTCCCAGGTCCCCATCAAACATAATTTTCTAAGCCTTAAAACGACACTAAATATACCTTATGTGTTGTTGTATGTTATGGTATTATAATTAAAGAAATAAACGGTACGGTATAATAAAGTTGTTTTATTTACATTTGTGATGGTCGTTGATGCCTTGATGGAATGGAGTGAGTCATCAGCATGAAACACTTGATGAGGAACGTCGCCTTTCACTATCTTGGGGAATGATCCGTTGTAGGTGCTTTCTCTACGATAATTTTACCTTGTTCCTCATCAATTGTTCTGTTTAGCTGGGTTGATAGCTTTTTGCATCAAGTGTACAGATGACCTGTGCGGGTTATTTGTGAAGCCTGATTGCTGGGAATTTTAACCTTGCAGTCTACACTCTACAAATTTAACGTTCGTAAACCGAAAAGTCTATAAGCCAAGGGGTTGGTAAACCGAGGTATCACTGTACTCAAATCCTCTTATAACTGAAATTAACTAATCTGATTCACTGATTGGCCTCAAACAAAGTTCTAATGTTCTAGTAGGCTTTTCCTGATAGTTTTAGCGTAATGTTTTTTTTTCAGCACAAGTTGATTTTGATTTGACGCTTGCGCAAGAATAGAAAATCTTCAAGACACATTCTGTGCTTGGAACTCAGATCAAGTTAAAATGTGCTCTTGAAAAAGAATTACAACAGAGCATCAAGGGATCAAATGTGAAAGCAACCAGAAAGTTCCAGATTTGCAAACTTTTCCACTTAATGTAACATCCAGAGTGTGACCAAGCAGACCATGGCCATCGTTGGCCAAAAACTTGGCTCCTCCCCCTTTAAAAGCTTTTAAAACGATTTAGCTTTGTGATATTGGCGTGTACATTTCTTATGTACACAGAAAGCAGGGATGCATCTGGGCCGCAACCTTGCGCCATTCACAGCCACTGTCACAACTTTATAACTCCACTGGGCCAGGACCTGCGCAAGTCTATTACGATTAGCACATATTGCTACATAATCCGCGCCACATTTAACATACTTCTGTTAAAATAGCTAAAGAAACAAATTTAGTTAAACAGTAATTGAAAGCTGTTCGTTTTCCACAAGCGGTTTTAACTTCAGTCGCTCGCCATCTTGCCTTACCGACATCGAGCCATAATCACCTTGCTTTTGTTTCGGTGCGTTCCAAAGTCACGGTAGAGGATATTCCGGGCTTTTCCGTGATCCGCCGGAAACTGCCGAAACAGATAACCGAATATTAATTTACCCATGGTGCATTGCGGTATTTACATCGAACATGGCAGATGGTTGCAATATAGAGTGTTAGAACATGAGTAAAACTCTTAAGGGATGTTAAAAACAGGCATAAAAAAACTTTTTAAGAAACAATTGAATACGTCTGCGGAGAGTAGTAACAATAGGTTGCAGCAAGCTGCTGTTCATGGTTTGAATTTAGTGGCTAATGGGAATGATTTCAGAGCTGTTGCATAACATTGGAAATCTTCAAAGCAAAGAAATTTGTTTAAGTAAACACTAGTACGAAATATGGTGCTCAGTGTGTTCTCTTCCTCTTTTATGTAATACCGTCAAATATCAAAATAGCACAAGATTGATTGTGTAGTAAGGAAAAGTTTATGCATGAATAAATTCTTTGACTTGGATTAAAGTTGTTGATATATTATAATTATAATAATTATCACCCCACCCCCATCTCCTCTCAAATTGCTGCTGTGTAATAATACATTTTATTTCAAAGCGCCTTTCAAAACTCTCAAGCTCACTTTACAGTCACTGGATAAGAACTTATTTATGAAGAAATAGATTTTAGTCAAATAATGTATTTTTTATGTATTGTATGTAATGTTTATGTTCAATAAATGTATTTTGGTTTATTTCAATAAGTTTTGTTTCTAGTTAAAACAGGTCCATCAATTTTAGAATTTGGCCTCCTTTTCAGACACAAGACCCTCTTTTCTAATTTCCCAGATGCATCCCTACAGAAAGTGACTGGATGCAGTGATTTAGTAGAAACAAAAAAAATGGCATTTGCACACAACACGCTGAGGTTACCTGGACGGTGATTTGTGCATCAGCTTTCCACTGACTGGCTAGCCGCGAGCACGCATGCAGGCAGAAGGCTCCTATCATTAGATCGGATGGCAAAGTCTTTATGCAAAGTGTTTTGCATAATTACATTGCAAAGCCACGAGAGCCACCCTCGCATTTGCTGGGTCAGAAAATTTGGACAATTGGAGCGTTATTGTCGGCCTAGCCGCCACGCAGTCCACACGCACGATGGTCGACCGGCAGGAAAGAAAGGGAAAAAAGAGACAACAAACTCGCTGCTTGTTCGCTTTCACGTTCGCGTCCAGAAAAAGTAAAAAGGGCAATAAAACGCTGTTTGGCTTCACACGGTGAGGAGATGAAGAAACTGTAAACTTTAAAAACGCCTTGGGATATTTTTTTGGGGATTATTTTTGGTCGAGAGTTGCATTGAAAAAAACGAATATACGCAAAGGCAACATTTCGCTGTGGTTAAAAATACAAATTGTAGCGCAAGACATTCTTGCAGTAGTCCTAGCGTTTAAACAGTCGCCAATATAATAGTTTACCTTTACGATGGCTAATACTCACGAGAGAATAATGATACACAGCCGTGTCAATCATTGGTCTGGGAACTCAAAAAAACATTAATTCTGCGCATGCTCATAAAAGGCTTCAAAACATCCGGGTCTCACATGATTCGTTCGTTCGCAGGTGAATAATAAGTGAAATTACCCATGGTGCATGGTTGTCTTTGCTACACGCACACACAACACAAATAAAAACAAAATTCACATTTTTCTTTATTGGTTTGCCACATTGAATTTAAAAACTGACTTTGAGATTAACTTCGAGCCGATGGGCCAATTTGTTTCGTTTTTATCGAACGTAAAACGTTTGATATAAATGTGCAAAAAAGTTTTTTTTTTTTTTTTTTTTTTTTTTTTTTTTTTTTTTTTTTTTTTTTATTAATTCAAATGGCATGCAAACATACAAAGTAATAGAAACAAACAAACAACACTGCAAACAAAACACAACAAAAGTAAACAAAACCATTGGCTTTGAATAGCTTGTGGAGCTTCTAAAAGTACATCTGAGGTGCGTCTCAGCAAATCTTTCTGCATACTTGATATTTTCCAAATAGTTGGCAACATACATTAGGTGACATAATCGCGTATGAGACAGTACCTGATCGCACAGGAAATAGAAGTTCCTGACAGATAATCATTTTACAAGAAGAAAGAAGAGGAGAGAAGAACAAAATAGAAGAGAGAGAGAGCGGGGGAAGGGGGGTGCCAGGGGTTTTAACATTCCATCGAGTCTGCACAACATAGTGAAATTGACAAAAGAAAGAGAGGGGGGGGGACACCAGATGATTTCGGCAAGCACATCATCCTATGCCATATTTCATCAACAAATCATGTGTTTTGATAGCATTTGGGTCGGCAGATGGTTGAATTGTTTTCTGATATAGTTTCATTTCATTTTGAAATATTACAAATAGTGGTTTCCTCCCACAAAATTTAGATTTATGAATATGATGTTTGGCAAGAAAAACTAATAAATTAATAATAAAATATTTATCGTTGGTCTTATTGTAATATCCAAACAGCATGTCTTTGTAATGAAATATGAACAGAGAAGTGACTTTACATTGAACGTATTTGACAAAGTGTTTCCAGAAGCGAGTAGGCAAATCTCATATTTTATTGTTAGATCTCACAACACATTTTTTGTTTTGTTTTCATTTCCGGTTTTGAAATTATGCTCTGCTGTGAAGTTAAACGCCTCATTTGTGACTCGTGTGGTAATTTCGCTTCGAGTCAAATCAAGCAATTATTAACAGACAGTCAGATAAATAAACCACAGTGATGAGGGGGGAAAATGCATAAACTAAAAAAGTAACTTTTCGATCCAAGTAAATGCCACCATCGTCGATCGAATTAACGTTTCACCTGCACGCCATGAATGAATCATTGTCTTTGTAAAATGACAATACGGAAGCGACGAAACTAATCGGGATGTACTTGTGAACGTTTTGTGACACATAGGTTTTTTGTTTTGTTTTAGTTTTTGCAACATTTTGCAACGTTCAGGTGCAGGCCAAGAAATTAAAAAATATGGCAGCCACGTTGAATTATTTGTTTAGTTCATTTGTAAAAAAAGTGATGTGTGTTTCGTTAATAAAAATAAACATTAATAATACGCACATATCGCATTTTTTTACATATATCAAAGGATAGAAATAATGTTGATGTACAGTCCTAATTCATTCGAGAATTTGAGACAAGCGAAAATGTGCACAATTACAGCAAACAATGCTAAATGAACTTTTAAACTAGATTCCGTTTACACACCATGAAATCAATATTGTAAAATAATTATTTTTCGTCACGCAATGTGTCTTAAATAAACGAACAAACTGCTTTCAACGGAAGGAGATGTTATCTTCGCATTTTTCGTTTTCTAAATTAGTCTTCGTTTTTTTACAAAAGTTATTAACACAATAATTTGGATTCAGAAAGACAGGAAGAAAGCGTGTGAAGAAGCAAGCAGGCCATTGAGGTGAAAGGTGCTTACCAGCGCCCTCTGCAGCACGCAACCAGTACTGCACATGCATGACAGACGCCCATGCAGTCACAGCCACGATCCTATTCCCGGCCGCCGGTCATTAGTGGATCGGGGCCCGGCGCCACTCACCGGGTCCTCGGGGGTGAGCGTGGGGGTAGGGTAGGGGGGTCTCCCGGCGGCTGGGAGTCGGGGGCAAAGGGGGAAGGGGGTGGGGGTCATTCCCATCCTGTAATGTCATCTCCACAATTGAGCGCTCGTCAGCGAAATTACGCACTCCCAAATAATCACGTGAAGTAAGCAAGAGTTGGATTTTTTTAACAAAAGTATGGATTTATATATTATTTTGATGTGAGTGAACAAATAAAAGAAGTATAAGAGAAATAAAAATAATATACGTGTTTGCCTTTGACGTGAATCTTCAGTGTGTCAAATGGTAAGGTTTATAGTATTTTGTTTTGTTTTATTTTCATTTCCGGTTTTGAAATTATGCACAGCTGTGAAGTTAGCCGCCTCAATTGTGGCTCGTTAGGGTAATTTCGCTTTTAGTCAACTATATATATATATATATATATATATATATATATATATATATATATATATATATATATATATATATATATATATATATATATATATATATATCCTCTTTTTTTATTATTTATTTATATATATATTTCAGTTGACTAAAAAAATATTTGGACGGTTTTTTTTAACCAAAAAAATCATTTCCTATGTATTCAGCGCAATATTTGATTCAACAAATCAATGACTATAATAAAAAAAAAAATACAGCAACAAAGTTGATCAAAATGAAGTGTTTTTGGGGGGCGTTCATGCTTAATTCTTGTGACGGTTTTCACCCACGGGGGTGTTATTTTTTTTGGTCATGGAGGTGATGACCAAGTAAGACTGTCGTGAATTGTCACTGTGTAACGCCGAAACTATTCTTGTTTTGAATGAATGACTGAATGAATATTATGATGAGGATATTAATTTTCCATTGCAGTATTGAAACTACTATCAATAGAATGTGGAATCCGCTTTAGATTTCTTTTTTTGGGTGAGGCATCTCAATTTGTGAAGGATCCACCTGTTTTTTTTTTTTCATTTTCCTTTTTTTCATTTTAACAATTTTGATAAAAGGACAATGTCCCTCTGGGGGGGACACACCCTCAAAGCTGTCTCCAAAAGTCTGATGGGTGACCAACAACAAAGAAACGAAACAAAGTCTTTTATTATTATATTATTATAAAAAACAGTGAACAATCAAAATAAGAAAAAAACAGATGTCATATATGATTTTATTTTAGTGACAGAATGTGTACAATTATTTAAATATACTGCACATGACATTACTAACAGTCATGAGTGCCCAGTGAAAATGGTGGCCTTTTTGTATGACTTGTGTGGGGGGAACATCCTGTGAAAACTGGAAAGCTTTAAAACGAGGCCTTTCCCCGATTAGAGACATAGAATATATATTTGTAGGGATATTAAAGGCTTCAAAGTGTTATTCAGACCACCGTTGTAAATGCAAGACTTTATAAATAATCGAGTGCAAGTAGTAGACTCTGTGTGTGTGTGTGTGTGTGTGTGTGTGTGTGTGTGTGTGTGTGTGTGTGTGTGTGTGTGTGTGTGTGTGTGTGTGTGTGTGTGTGTGTGTGTGTGTGTGTGTGTGTGTGTGTGTGTGTGTGTGTGTGTGTTCGATATTTAAAACTGTCTCCTCCATCCTCTATCTGCATCAGGAGTCTTTTTCCCCACTTATTGCACGAATAAGAACAATGTAATCGAGTTTGTGTTTAAGTAAGAGTGACACATTTTCTGTGTGTGCTTTTAACAAATTAATAAATACCACTTTTATTCATTTAAAATACAGTATACGAAATGAGTGCAAAAATTGGGGCCAATTGATAAAAGTGCTCAATTTTTGATATTTTTTTAAATAATTATTAATATACACAATTGCTTTACAATGTACAACTGAAAATGCATGACGTCACTGGGTAGATTTACGACTTTAAAATGCGTTCGGGTAACCGATAAGCAAGACGTCGTCGGTGCAATAAAGATAACGAGTAGTTTGAGTGTCTTTTTTTGGGGAGTTCCTCCATTTTTTATTTAACTTCATTATAAAAGCACATTTTCTCTAATCTAAACCCTATTGAGCATTGCTTAAAATGGCGTCACTTTTGAAAAGACGAACTGCAAACTGCCTTCCAGCACGAATGCAATGAAACAAACAATATATTTGCTGTTGAAAACTAAATCTGGCGTGAAGCACCTGTCAGCTCTTCCTAATAATTTGGCCGCGTGTGTCACTCCCTCAAACCGGAGAAACTTTTTTTCTTTCAGTCTTGTGGGTGACGTCATCACACCTACCTAATGACGTATCGCGTATCGGTGTGTCGCAAGAGTCAAGAAAAGTTTACGGCTCGCAATCTTGACCAGCACATAGACACAAACACAAGCAAGTTGCGTGTGCACGTGCGTGCGAGGTGAACTTTTGCCCGTGTGCGTGCAGTTTCGAGTACTGCGGGTAGGTGGCGATGTTTTATCACATATAAAGTCTCGACGTTCGCTGAGTGAGTATGTGTGAGCGTGTACGCCGTACTTCACTGAGATGAAAGAAGACGTGTTACAGGAAAACACGTCAAAAATAATAACAAACATAATTTAAAGCGGATAATAATTTTTCAAAAAAGAATTTTGAGGAAGTTTTAAGGAAGCTTGATGGCTTTTTTAGGTGATAAATGGAACTTCGGGATGAATAATGAAAATAGGGGAGTGACAGAAATTAACGTGGTCTCCGAATGTGCACGTAAACGTGTGTCTGTGGGGGGGGAGTAAAAATTAACCTGATTAAATGAAAACATTTTTTGCTTCACGGGACACGTCACCGGAATGACACCTTATTAGCTCGTTCTCTTTTTGTTCTTCTCACAATAATAATAATAATAACAATTAGAAGGAAGCGAAGAAGAAGACGATGAAGACGAAGATGAAGAAGAAGCAGAAAAAAAACGAAAGAAGAACCAGAGCACGAAAGAACAAGAAGAACAACAACAAAAACAAGAACACCATTATCTTAAACGTTATTTTGTGATGTTTTGGTGACATTGTCCGATTTGTAGTCGCCACTATCGCCTGAAAGACTCGCATCGTCGTTATCATTACCACCATCTTTGCTAAACCAAGCGCCATTATTAAGCAACGCGCATGCGCAATGCAGTAACAGCCTGATCACCTAACTTAATTGTAAAGCAGCAGTGCTAATCATGATTTAACCCCCCAAAAACACCCCCCAAAAATGATTAAAGGTGGATTGTTGTGATTTTTGGATCAGGTGCTCTTATGAAATGCAAATATTGAAAGAATATACAAATGCATTCATCTCAGTAAACTGAAGAGGAACCACCCCCCACCCCGAGTCCCCCTCCCCACAATCCATTGCGAAGGAGTGAAAAAAAAGCCATGAAAAGATATCAAATTCATAAATTATAATTTAATACCAAGAACAAATTTACAGCAGAATGCTCGTTGTACAATATAAGCTAACACAAAACAAACGAACAAACGAACGAACGAGAATCGTGTTCAACTATTAGAAACTTTCACGCGCGCACACATACACTCACACTCACAGGTATCACTTGCAATGGATTCGTCATCATGATCATCATCATTAAAAAAAAAAGTATATACGTTATCAATACCCTGCAGTCATATATTTTTTATATATTTATATAAAAAGGTGGGTTCATAATTACAATCATGTATCATTCTCTGGTCCACATGTGTGTATTTGTTGTGTGATCCCGTCTTTTTCTTTTTTTAATTATTATTATTATTAATCATCTGTTTTGTGTGTAATTATGACCTCTAAACAATTGAATAAAAAAGCTTGTTCTCTCTCACGCACACACACTGATACGTCAGAGCACCCCCTAAAAACCTGCTCACCCTGTTTTTTAAGTCCTCATGTGATGAACTTGTACTTGTCTTTTTTGTGTAATGTGTGCAATGTGTGTGTATGTATATTTAAATACAAGGGCTCGTGTTTAGTGAACGCACAGATTATATCTATACAGAACGCCCCTCAGTCCCCGACCCCCCCCCCCCCATCACTCCCGCCCCGTCAATAAAAAGAAAGAACATTTACATTTATATAGCAAATCGGGTAAAATAGGTTAGCGACCTGTGGCCATGCATTCACAGTCTAAATATACATGAAACTCAACAAAACAAAAACAAACCAAGAATAAAGAAATAAAATCAAAGCAAATGCAGTTGTAATAATAATAATAATAATATAATAATAATAATTAATAATAATAATATGTATGTACAGAACTCGTCAATGCTACCGAGCCGAGCTAAATCCGACACTCCGTTAGAAAGACGAGCGAAACGATGGCAACCACACATTTGCTCTGGGCCACACAGAGCTGGTAGAAAAAAAAATAAGTTGACCTATATTTACAACAATACTGCCTCACATCGGCATGCTTGCACGGCCGATTCACTCATCTTAAGGATGCACATCGGGGAGAAGAAGAAGAAATAAAACACAATCCCCCTGCTATCCACCCACCCCCCACCCCCCTGACTTCAACGGTGTTGTGGAGAAATCGCGTCATGCTTGTCAGGCACTTCATTCGAACAAAAAAAGGGGAAGGTTTGTTTTTATTGGTAAAATCGTGTAATACTGCTATTAAACATCACATCGGCTTGGTTTTTAAACTTGGATCCCCCCCCCTCGTTGATCAATTTTGAAACTAACCATGTTTTAAGGCTGCCGATTTTTCAACGAGGACAAATAATGCAAAGTGTTCATAGTGGCTCGTTTATTGTTTTGGGGAACGTTAAGTGCGCTTGCAAGCATGAAGCTTCTACAGATGACAAAAAGAAGAAAAAAAAGTCTAAAACAACTCCTATTGCTGTGGTTTTAATTCCTCTCTTGTTTTCTTTCTTTTGTTTGTACACATTCTCCAAAAGAATGGAAAATAACACAACCACCAGTTACATATTAAGCCGGTTTAGAACCAACAGAAAAAAATGGAGGAAAGTACAAAACACACACACACACACACACACGCACATACACGCACGCGCGCGCGGCTATACATTTGGACACAGGACACAAGTGAATCAGAACAAAATTCCCTTCCTTTTTTGGAGACAACAAAAAAAAATGCACTTAATACTTAGAATCTCCACAACAAAATCCAACTTTTCCTCTTTTTTTTTACGTTTCTTTCATTAGAAAAAAACACCTTTTCAGTTCAGTCAGTCAGCCAGTGTCCCTTTTTGGAGTGGAAGGAATAATTCACAGTTTTTTTTTTACTTTGTTTTGTTTCTGTTGTTCTTCCAATATTCCTTCAGTGCGGAAAAAGCAGCTAAAAATCATTGAATGGTCAACTCCAGCCAACATTCCCCTTCCTTCACAACACACAGACATACACCAATGCCACCAACACAAGCACCCCCCACCACTCCCCTCTCCCATCCTCAGCGTGTGTCTTCTTTACTGAATGGACATGTAAGGCCAGTTAAAGCTGCTTCCCGACAGCAACATGTCCCTGATGAGCGTTTCGATGGGGGTCTTACCTACCAGGCGGACGAAAAACAACTGTTCAATGACCGATGACGACACGGTGCGAAGCGACGGCAGACGAAGGAGAAGTTTGCCGAAGCGGGTGGGCTGGTTAGGGTACTGGCTGCGAACGTACTCCTCAAGGGCGCACTGTGACTTCTCCTGGAGGCTCTCCACGTGGGCTACGTCCGATAGGCCGCACGCGTCTAGGGCGGAGAGGGGGGGGGGACACAGGGATAGGAAAAAAAAAAACTCAATTTTCATTGCAATATGCATACTTGATGATTTAGTGTGTGTTAGTCGAGCAAGGTGAAAAGTGCAAGGGGGGTTGGTATGGTGGTTTGACCTTTAGGGAAATCCCACCCCAGCCCCCCCTCACTCCAAGTTGAGCCCATCATCACCGAGTTTTACGACCAACTCGTGTTTATTTTAGAGGATTTATGGCAAGATAAATGTCGTTTTTTATTTCAGGTTTGACTTTTGAAAAAAAATGGTGTAATAATAATTTTAGAATATTGAACTCATGTCCATCGCCGTTATGGTCAGACGCCATTGCAATAAATATTAAATACGTGATTAAATAATACTTATAAATTAGTTACCACAATATTGAAAAAGATTCTAAAAATACAATATTATATAATATTATAAATTGTTTTATATATTTAATATTATATAATATTAAAAATATTAATTAAATAAATCATAACTTGTGATTGTTTTTTGTTGTTTTCATATACGCTAATATAGGACGTATTTACTATAAGTCCTATATTATATTATTTTTATATTTTTTATATATTATATCGTAGCAGGCCCACTTGCTATATAGTCACTTTGCATACGATGTATGGAAATGTATGTGTATGTGTGTGTGTAAACACAAGCTCCACTTCATGTGACAATAAGCCAAATGGATGGATATAGTAGATACACACACACACACACACACACACACACACACACACACACACACACACACACACACACACACACACACACATGCATTTTTTAGTTACTTCTTATATTTGTAGAATAAACTGGCAAATGACAGCACTTAAGTTGAGATGTATAATATAGATTGGGGGTATATAGAAATACATGAAGTTTTTATTGCACAAGAGAAGCATTATCTAGTTGCTGTTTTTGCATGATTTGATTGTTGTTTGATAGAATTATTACTGTCATTGTTATCCATTATTACATAGTCATTATTTTGTGTCCTATAAATGGAAATATAGTGCAAGAGTTGGAGTCGTCCCCCCCAAAAAATGATTTCACACATACTTTTAACTTTTATGACTGTACACGGTCATGTACATGTACTTTTTGGAGCACCATTTAGTATGTTTGTTGTTTTGAGAATTAGGAATAAGAGCCTGATCACATATTGAGTGTATTCTTTGCACAGCATTCACTTGTAGGGTTTTTCTATGCAACAAAGTTACTAATATATATATATATATATATATATATATATATATATATATATATATATATATATATATATATATATATATATATATATATATTAAAGTATGCATAAATATATTTGTTTCTTTTTAAGCAGGTCAGCCTAGCTATCCCATGTATTGACGTAATATTTACATGAAGAGTATATTTATTTATTTTTCTTATACGTCAACACGTTAGTTCTTTTTTCAGGAATGGGAATGACATTTCCAAAGAGAATGGCGAACAGAATTATTACTGTCATTATTACACATTATTATTAGGCATAGTCGGTATTATACAGTCATTATTACCGATTGTGAGTTTGTTATTGTTGTCGAGCAAAGTCGATAATAATAATAATAATAATAACACATAAGATTTATAAACGCCTTTCAAAACTCACAAAGCCCCTCTTGTGCAGGATTTGTTGTCAAATGACAAAAACATGATCATCACAACTTGGATCTCTCCCCCCTCCACAGTCTTTACATCCACCCAGTGCAATATTGGGCTTGTCTTTCTCTGTCTCCATCATTTTGGTACCCCTCCCCCTCGTCTGTCTGAGAACCAATACACACACACACACACACACATCATTTATATCTGTCAGTCGCCCCAAACAAGACTTGATGTGACAAATGGCGGTCTAGCACAGCAAGAAACGCGCCATGATTGCCCCCCTCCCTTCCCCTCCCGGAGTCGAACGGGGGTCTGGTCCTCACCTGTGGTGAAGAGCACGATGGCCTTGAGGCAGCTGTACTCGGCCGAGTCGACGTGCAGCGCCTTGAGCTTCTCCACCTGCTCCTGGAAGATCCTAATGTGGTCCATGAAGGCCACCACGCGGTCCGCCGACATGGGCGAGGCGTGCAGGCCGGCCGCCGCCAGCAGCGGCGCCACATGCAGCGGCATGGAGCACTGCGCCGCGTTCAGCACGAACAGCTCGCTCCAAGTCAGCCGCAGCAGGGCCACCTGGTCGGTGATCTGCAGGTCCGGGAAGAAGGGAATATTCCGGGCCCACTCCACGGCGCTGAAGAGCATGCGAGCCGCCAGTTCGCAAATGTTCTCGATGCCCATGATGTTGTTGGGCTGCATGCACTGGCTGCCGTAGCGGGACGTCGGGTAGGGCTCCGCGCGCAGCAGCAGTGAGATATATCCCGAGAGGTACGAGTGGCAGTGCAGCGGGTCCCCGTTGGTCAGCGCAAACTGGCCGTGGTGCGGCTGCGTGGGCGGCACCCGTCCCCTTTGCACGGCTGCAGTAAAAAGAGAGACTACAGATATTGAAGCCTGAATTCTGCACACCAAGCACCGACCCGAGCGGTGAAAGCCGAGTGTCGAGCGGTTCGGCAAAATGGAACCACAAAACACAATCGGTCGCGAAACGGATAATAAATATGTACAAAGGCGTCGCGCGTGGAAACATAAACGCACGCGATTGGCGTTTTGCAATCCTGCTCCACGCACACTCTGTAAACAATAGACCTCGACTGGACGTTGGACGAACCGCGAGCGAGCGAGTCTTTATACTCTTTTTTTTGTTTAAAAAGCAACATACCCAGACGTATTTGTTCTATTGGAATATTTAAGGTGATCATATGAACCCCCTTCCCCGCAAAAAAAATCTCAATTCATTTTTTTTTTTATTTTATCCACCGGAGCTCCCCCGACTCGAGCGCCGGTACAAGGCGGCACTGAGGCACTCTTCGCCCGGCTACCTCGCGAGGGAGCACCCGCTGAATCACAAACACACACATAAAGCAAAAACAAATTAAAAAAAGAGATAAACAAAAAGTCCCAATACCTTCCCGCCTCATGCCGACCTTGAGGCATTTTTTAAGGCGGCAGTACTGGCACTGGTTGCGGTGGTGCTGGTCGATAGGACAGTTCCGGTTGGCCCGGCATGTGTAGGTCAGGTTCCGCCGCACGCTGCGCTTAAAGAAGCTCTTGCAACCTTCGCAGGTGAACTGGCCGTAGTGCTTCCCGCTTGACTTGTCCCCGCACACCACACACTCGATATGCTGCGGTTGTTTGTCAGCCTGCTGCTGGCCGCCTCCGCCGCCGCCGGGCGCCGACTGCACGTTGTTCGGGCCGCCTTGCGCGGGGGTCTGAGGGGCCGGCGGCGCCACCTGCGCGGCCGTCAGCCCCAGCTGGCCCGGCTGGGCGCTCCCTAACGCCAGCCCTCCTTGGGTCTGCGAGGAGAGGGCGCTCTGGGTGTCCGCCACGTCGTCCTGGGAGCCTCTCCACACTACCATTGCCATATCTGCCTTTCAGTCAACGAGAGGGGGGAAACTTTTCGCTCGGCCGTTTTGTCTCTCTTTTGACCTTTTCTGGAGGAGGGTGGGGGGGACGCCGTTCCACGCGCTGACCGGGGTCGTAGGGGGGGCAGGGGGTGAGGGGGGGTGGTGTCACCACAGCAGAGGCGCCGCACTCGACGCTCCGCACGGGGAATGAGGAAAGTCGACGACGACGTCGACGAGGAGGAGGCGGAGGAAGAAGACGGCGAGGGGGAGTAGGAGGCTGCTTCTCACCAGCGAGGCCGAGTCAAGGGGAACTCTTACTGCCGGCCATCCAGCACCCCCGTCGGCGGGGAAGGTGGGCCGAGTGCCGCGAAGAGAGCGAGCAAGCAGCATGGACCGGCTTGGCTTTTTGGAGGGAGGAAGAGGAGACGAAGGAGGAGGAGGAAGAACGAGGAGGAGGAAGGAGGGTAGGAAAGGGGGGGGGGTGTGAGGGGCGAGGATGGAGAAGACCGGCGGTCGAATGGGGGACCAACAAGCTCCGGGTGCGAGTCTGGAAGAATTCTCTCCACTTAAAAAAAAAAAATAACAAGAAAAGGGAAAATCCGCTTCTAGCGCCAACAAATGTTGGCGACGTCCGCTTTTTAGAATCCTCCTCGCGTCTTCTTCTTCTTGTGCTTTTCCGTGCGGTGACAATACGACGAGAATGCGGTTGAAAACGGCGAATCAAAGAGTGGAAATATGTTAAAAAGGCGGTCGGGGAGGTTTTTTTTTGGGGGGCTTAAGAAGAGCACGGCTGGCAGAATGCTTTCTCTCTGATCAGCTCGCTGAGCTTCTCTATATAGTGAACTTTGACACGACTGCTGCAACTTAGCACACGTTGCCATGGAGACGCGCTGCCATATAAGGCTGGCGGACTATGTGTAGGACCGCCCCCCTCGCTTCCTATTGGCTGGAGAGACGCGGCTGTGCCACTTGGTGCCGAGCCAAGAAGCGGCTGGGGTCGACTGAGGGCCGCCGGGTCCTAAAAGGAGCCGCTTTTCCAGGAAGAAGGGGCAACTTTACTGAGGAGTGGGTGGGAGTCCTTCAATCTTAGCCATGCAAAATATGTCTCACACTGTCTTGGATATCAAAACTAAACACAAATGAAGCAACGATTGCCATTTATGCGTTTTTTTAAGTAAGAATAAGAAAGGGAAGGAAAGCTAGTTTATGCAAATGTAAATACAAGACGTGGATATTACATTTGCATGAATATTAAATGTGAAAAATATGACACTGCACAAATATTCCAACCAATATAAATACAGTAATACAATAAAATAAATACGAAATAACACAAAAATGAGAAAATGATTTTACACTATATATATATATATATATATATATATATATATATATATATATATATATATATATATATATATATATATATATATATATATATAAACAGTATATATTATAGTGTATGAATATCTATCTATCTATCTATCTATCTATCTATCTATCTATCTATCTATCTATCTATCTATCTATCTATCTATCCATCCATCCATCCATCCATCCATCTCTCTCTATATATATATATCTATATCTATAATACAAAAGAAGGCAAACCAGACCATCAATTCATTCATTGAAAACATAACCTGGTAACCCCCCCCCCCAAAAAAATCCATAAAACAATTAGCATCAGTGAAACAAAACACATTAAACAACGTATGTCCCACCCCCTCCGATTGACGGCCAACTCAGCGGTGATTTCTGCAACTCTTCGCAAACATAATGATGGAAAAATAGTTGAGAAAGTGCAAGAAAAGATGTATGCAAAATAAACCTGCTCTTTAAAATATTCAATTCACACATACTAAATATAAAATATAATCCAGAAAATATCCGAATCCAGGTAGACAATATTTTGGCTATTTTTCACACCACAGCGCTATTAAGATGGCGACACATTAAAAAACTGCCTGTAAATAGGAACGATTAAAACGAGACATCTTTACTCAAAAAATGTCGACCAATATTGTTATTAAAAGCCAGGCGATGACCTCATTCATGACCACAGGCTGTGACACTTGAACTCTTGAGTGTGTGTGTGTGTGTGTGTGTGTGTGTGTGTGTGTGTGTGTGTGTGTGTGTGTGATTGCTCCACGCGTTCTCCTCCCAGCAACGGTGTATGGCTGCCCCCTGGCGTCTAAAAGTAGACTGCATGCATTCACGCCCTTCCCCGCGTTCTTTCATTCATTGAGCCTTCAAGCTCGCCACGAGCGAGCTCGGGGAAGTGTGGACGCTCCCCACAAAGCTGCTCCGCCTGCGTTCAGTCGACCGCTCGCCGCAGAATCGGGACCAACTCAAATCAACCTCGGACCGCATCGACGGGCGACAAACTTGGATTTACACCATTACATCTGTGAGCGTTTTTGAGTAGTAATTCAAAAAAATAGCCGATTAGAGTGACTTTCGGGCGTTTTATTTGCAGATTCCGCACAAACGGAGTATCTGTAAATAAAACAGTCATGTCTGAAAATTTCCAATTATGGTGAGTAGACATTATTTTGCACATTTTATGAGGGGATCTAAAGTATTAAAAGCAATACTTGAACAATGACTTACTGTATGAAGTAAATGACGGCTTGCATTTTTTGGCATGCATTTTCCATTCACTTTCAATTTTATATGACCCCCAAAAAATGATGCATTAGGCAAACTGATTTTTTTAATGGTGATATTTTTGTTGGTGTTGTTACGGCAGCACACCTACCAAATGCATACGCTGCTGACTCGTCCGTGGCGGGGTGCATCTTCTCTGTTCTTAAAAATATCTTTAATTTAGTCTTGAATTGAGAATCAGTCGGGTTTCTTCTCCCTCACATGCACAAAAAAATGAAAAAAAGAAGAAATAATTTGTCGTTTATTGCAAAACAGTCATATCTGAGAGGGGTAAAACTTTACTGAGAGCTTCCACAAAACTCATATGCGATTTTGCATAAATTAAATTGTTGGTAAGAATTTAGAGAAACCGAGAAGTTGAAATCCATCACCGCTCCATACAAGCTCGCAAGCTGCAAAAAAATTGCTTTGTGTGGGATGTAGTAAGCAGAGAAGGAGGAGGGGGGGGGGGGGTGCTGGTGGGAGGAGGAGGGAGCCAAAAGGGAGGGTTGGGGAGGGGTGTTGGGGGGGGAAACACCTGTCTGTATACAATCTATATACTATTGAACAGAAAGATGATAAAATGAGGCCAATTATAAATACGCATCATAAAAAAAAAAAAAATAACCTCATAATAACATCATAAAATATATTAAATATAATAATAAAATATATGTAATATCTTAGTTAATAAACTATTACCCAAAAAATAATATACAACATACATACGTTACGTTAATGTAATTTTCAGCGAACGATTAAAAAAGCACTTTCGACACATATATTTACGTTCCAATTAATTGCGAGGCTGTAAAAAATAAATAAGGGAACATTTGGTCTCGCGTGTACAATGACGTTTGAGGGGATATATTTAAAAAATATATTTTTTTGAAGAAAAATAATTTAGCATTTAGTTGATTTTATTGGGGGTAATTTTCTTCCGGGTTGGAATCATTTACTGTGTTGTGATTAGCAGCGGTTTTCTCTCCCTTTAGGCGCTATCATGCAACCGCGAAGGACACAAACACACACAAACACTCACAAACACTGCTTGTACTTCAAGACGCACGCGCGCATATCTGTGTGTGTGAGTGTGTGTGTGTGTGTGTGTGTGTGTGTGTAAAAATCGATTAAGACCACACAAACCAACACGCTGCCTCGCAATTTATATTTACTAATATTTACTAATCACGAACACGCACACACACACACACACACACACACACACACACACACACACACACACACACACACACACACACACACACACACACACACACACACACACACACACACACACACACACACACGCACACGCACACACACACAAACACAGCAAATCAGTGCCGTCCATCTTATTCAAATACAAAAAATAATAATACATGATAATTGACATTCAATGTATTTTTGTTAATTGAATGTGAATGGAAAAAATATAAAGTAATTCAGAATTACCCTTTTACACACTTCCCTCATAAAAAAATAATAATTACATCTCAAATACCATCTAAAATATATATTTAATATAAATAGAATTGATTATTATTATTATTATTATTATTATTATTATTATTATTACATAATACATCAATCTATATGTGTTATTCATACTAGGTCCGAAAAGAAATGAAAGGGGGGGGGGGGGGTATATGTTATGTGAGGGTATGGTTGTGAGGAAGGGTGGGGGGGTGCTTTAATGTTATCTGTGCGCAGATAGCGGCCCGGTGACCCCCGGGGGTGCGCCAAGTTCTCGGCCTGATTAACCCCTCACAGGAGCAAAGGTTAACCGGCCTAATCAACTTGAAGAGGGCGAACGACTCGGTCACATCATCAACTGCGTGGGACATTTCCACACACAGTGAAAAAAGCAGGTAAAGACGTCTGATTATTATTCTTTATCATTTTTTAGGAGTATGTGGATGATTTTGCAAGCTGCATTGCTTGAAGATTGTTCTGAAATCAACCCGGGGACGTCATTCATGAGTTTGCTCCGTTCACGTCATCATCAATGTCACTTGCAGCCTGCCCTGCATGAATAAAGGAGCCCTGCATACAAGTCTAAAATCATGTTTCTCTTTTTTTTACGCACATTATGTCACATTTTCTGGATATTTTATGATGTTTATGACGTTGAAAAAAACAACAACTAGGACCCACAGAATATTGAGTTTTAGGACTAAATAAACTTTCAATGCAGCATAAGAAACATTAGACAATCTTCCTTAATCCGAAAAAAGAATTAATTCCTAAATTATATGGGTCTGGAGTTATCAGAGCTTGAAATGAGGGCATCTGTACAAAATACTATGCAATATATTGGTTTATATAGCTCTTTAACAACAGCTGAAGCTGGGACAAAGCGCTAACATGTAAAAAATGGGAAATGCCCCCCCCCCCCTTGTTGGAAAGAAAAACAATGTCAGAGGTCTGACCAGCGCTTTGTAGGCACCCAAGCTTGAAAAAAACAAAAGCCGAAAAAAATCACGTCATATTTTCCATTCCCGAATAAATTGGGGAATGGCAGTGAATGAGTTAAAAAGACGCAAGGTTCGTGTGTATGACCGTTCGGACATTTTAAATACGTTCAAAATTTAAAATTATATGACAGTCTTTTTAAAGGCAGAATTATTGTGGTGAGAATATTGGACTGGAGAATATTTACATACATGTCACATAATACATTTTCCCCTTATTTTCTACATTTATTTTTTATCATTTCAAATAATGTACGGCGTACTGCAACTTTTATACGGCAAACCACCTAAAGTAATCCTCAATTGTTTATATATATATATTTTTTTTCTCGCTGCGTGCGGTCGTATTGATAAAGGCACAGGCACAGTGTGCGCATGCGCAGCAAACTGCATTTCCGCGTTTGTTAGCGTTTTTTTTTATTATTTCAAATAACGTACGGCGTACTACAACTTTTATACAGGAATTGTAATCATTTATAAGGGAAGCTATTAGCTAAGGTTAACAGGTATGTATTATCGTGGGGGTACCTAATGATCTGCGCGCTGCGCACGTGCGCGTGTACACAATCGCGCGTGCAAAAAATAAGCAACGCGTGTGTGTGCGTGTGCGTGTGTGTGTGTGTGTGTGTGTGTGTGTGTGTGTGTGTGCGTATCACGTATCCATTCATAAAGTTGTATTCCCCTCGCTCACGCGGTGCGCATGCGCATGTGCCTCCAGAGTCGGCGTTTGCCAGTGACAGATGACGGTGGCAATTTGCACAGATAGAGATCAATTTGTCTCAATGATCACTCTTTTCGGCCCGCCGCCAGCTTGTTTGTTGGAATCAGAAGCTCCCGAGGCTGAGTACACATAAACGAGGGGTGGGAACGGGGTGGGGGGAGGGGCTTTGTGGGGGTTACAAAGGAGCGCTGGAAAAGAGTGGTGAGAAGAAGGTAAGGAGTTTTTTTTTCAGGGGGGGATTTATTGCTCTCATTTTTTTTCTCGTGTACTTTTCTTGAAATTAAGCAAGTGGAATAGTTATCATGGGTGTTTTGACTCGCCCCAAAGTGAACCACAGGACAGACCTCAGCACCTCGTGAGGAGAAGCAAAATGGATGGATGAAATCAAGGAGTTGTAATCAGTACTTAAATTTTAGACATTTTTTTTCAAATCTGTATTTGTATATGCAACAAGTGATCATGTGAGTATTTTTCTCACCATTGCTGTCAAGCTAGAAAGAACCTGGACTGGCCTCGTGAGCAAACAGCATACATATTTGTTTCCTACTTCTTCTTGTTGTGCAGCAGACGGCGTATTGAATGACACACAACTCGCGCAATCGAGTGTTGGGTCGTGTTTCTATACCGGCGAGGTTGATAATCCAGACATTTTTTTCCCTCACTATTTTGTTTGACGATGCAAAGAGTTGAAAGGGTCACAACAATATGCCTTGACAAGGACACATGTGCTCAGTTTGAAGAGCTAAGACTATACAAACAGCATTAAAATTGATTGCAGGCATGTTTGTGACACACAGACACACAAACTGTATATATAAAAAGTATACACAAAGTATATATATATATATATATATATATATATATATATATATATATATATATAATATATATATATATATATATATATATATATATACCCAGGTAACATCTGACTTACGTCCGGCTAAACTTACGACCACCCGTACTTACGACCACGACCTACAGACCCTATTTTTAAAATTTTAATTCTACTCCTCTGGCACTGCAATGCGCTATCAGGGTACGACAATTTTGGCCAGCCAGCCAGCATCTCACTCTCGCACAGCAATCGACCGTGTGATGGCACCAAAGGTGGGAGTTTGCGAGTCATTTAGCCTCAGAGACTCTATTCAACATTTTGAATGCATTTCAACTTATGACCATTTTGACTTACGACCGGTCGCAACAGAACTCGGTTGCAAGTCGGATGTTACCTCTATAGAGATAGATAAACGAATATATATATATATATATATATATATATATATATATATATATATATATATATATATATATATATATATATATATATATATATATATATACAGTAAAGTCTTATATCAATATCGGTTATATCGATAGTACCGCGTATTACGATACTATTTCTATGAACGCAAGGAGAAAATTACATGCGCGCAGGGTTGGATATATTGATAGTCCTGGTTATATCGATATTTTTTCGGACTCCCGAGAATATCGATATAACGAGACTTTACTGTATATATATCAACAAAAATGCCCGATGGCCATTCCTGCAAATGATACTTAAGACGACTGAATTTTTGTTGTTGTCCTCTTATGTTCGACACCACTGAATTTGCTGTCCATTGCTGAAATTGGTGTCATTTTAATCAATTTGCAGGGGGCGCTAGTGAGAGTTTTCTGTCTGTAATTTTTTGAAACCATCCATTTTCACCCCAACACACTTGAAAAATACTTGAGTCCTACGGCAGTCTAAGCCCCACCCTCCCCAAAACACGAGTCGTTCCTCGAAAGAATAATAAACAACAATTTACAAGAAGGCCCTAAACAGAAGATGAAGAAATAATAAAAGCCCATGTTGGTTTGCCCGCATGAACGAGCGGGCGAAAAGCTATAAACGGCGGCCGTGGAAAAGCGGCGTAGAAAAGCCAGTCGCTGACTGGATGATGGCATTATAAACGGGTGTAATGTTTGCAGCAGCAGGCAGAGGAAGACGTTCCCTCGGGCCAAAGGCATGAAAGCGAAGGCGGCCGCACGTTGTACTGTGATAGAGCTCAGAGCACTCGTCTGGCTTTGCTTGCAAAGTATCAAGAGGATTTTTTTTTCAAAACATGACGAAAGAAAAGAGCTCCAGGCGCCGGCAGGTTTGGTGAGCTCGCTCGATTGTTTTGCTTTTGTGACCATGAAAGTTGTGACGATCGAGTGACAAGTGTAAAAATGTGATTCTTTTATCTGAGCAAAAAGTACAACAGATAAATCATCATGACTGTTTTTTTAACCATCCCTGTTTTGAGATGTCCGCCGCTAATTGCTAATTGACCCCAATAATCCAAATAAGAACATATCATCAAAATAATGGCATTTGATTGACAGTCAATGAGCATGTTTGTTATTTCAGAGGTGTGTGTCCAATTGTTAGCACGTCGTAATTAACAGCGGCAAAGAAGTTGCTCTCAACTTCAAATGTCGCTAATCTTTCTTGCAGACAGACGGGTGACATTTTATTCTGGAATATTTCAGTATGTGGTGCTGTGTTGTAGATGGAACTCGGTGGAGAGTTGAATGAACTTGTCATTGATTTGACGCAGAAAGTCTGCCCGCCATTTTGAATTAAAGTCACCATTTTCTGACTCACTTTGGTTATTTGCTAATTTTGTGCGAAGGCTAAAGTTTGCCAGGTTAAAAAAGACTCAATTTGTCAGAAGTTCAAACTGTCACCAGACAGAATAAAAAAAAAACAACATTAGTCTTTGCCCTCAATTAATTTAGATCTCTAATTCACTTTTTAAATGTTTCTAAATTTGTTAAGGGTTGACAAAACTTACCAGTACAAACAGACAGTTATCTGTCAATCATTTTCTGGTATAAAGGGACTAATTTCCTCTCAGAAGGAATTGTATGTATGTATGTATGTATGTATGTATGTATGTATGTATGTATGTATGTATGTATGTATGTATGTATGCATGTATGTATGCATGTATGATGTATGCATGTATGATGTATGATGTATGTTGTATGATGTATGATGTATGTATGCATGTATGTATGCATGTATGATGTATGTATGTATGTATGTATGTATGTATGTATGTATATATTTATTTATCTTTTTATTTCAGTGTTATTTCATTATTTCTGGGTTATTTATTTATTTATTTATTTATGAGTAGTATTTATTAATTCACGATTTATGTATGTATGTATGTATTTATTTATTTATTCCTTGCAACAATAGTCAACTTTTTCTCTCAATGGTGGGGAGATATGGTGACAACAGGAAAGGGAAGTTGTCAACAAACACACTTTGTTTGCGATGGGATGGAAATTCCATGACAAGGGGTTCCGGCAGACATGAAGCTGGAGGATAAGATCACAAGACAACAACAGCTCGCGGCATCCTCAAAGGTCAACGAGTATCACTTTCTCTCGTAAGACAACGACTTGAGAAGCATGGCGTCAAGTGGCCAGCATCTCACCTCGCTTGACATCGTCTTGCCATTTACGCATGCAAAATCTACTCAAAAACGAAAAGAGAAATATTTGGATATAGTTGATAATAATGACGGAAAAATATTCTCCCATAAATAAAGGAATGAATAAATAAATAAATGACTAAACGAATGAATAAATAAACAAATAAATAAATATGAAAACATGAAAAATGACAAAAATGAAAAAATGAACAAAATGAAAACATGAAAAAAATGAAAAAAAACGAAAAAATGACAAAAAAGAAAATAAATAAATATGCAAGAAAAAAATAATTAATTAATACATAGATAAATAAATACATACAAAAATAAAAAATGAACAAACAAATCAATAAATACATAAATATGTAAGAAAAAAAAAAAGAAATAGGAAAATAAAAAAATGAACAAATAAACTAATGAATAAATAGATGGATTGATAGATGGATAGATGGATAGATAGACGAATGAATGAATGAATGAATGAATGAATGAATAATCACACTCTGTGAGTTTCAGTGCGCTTCCAAAAAAGAAAAAAAGGACCTAAAACACAGCTGAAAAACACCCAAAAATCGCCGAGAGCAAAATCTGAGGATGGTCCTGTTGATTCTGAAGTGACCTACGATGATCCCTGACATAAATACAACTGAACATCTGCAGAAGGTGCTGAAACGTGGCGTCCAGAGAATGCCCCCTTTAAAACCTCAAAAAAGTGCAGCTTTAAGCGGTAGAAGCCATATTGACACTATTTCATTGTTGCGTTGGCCTCAAAAAGACATGCAACAAAATATAAAAGTTAAGTGTCTCATTATTTTTTATCTCGGACAGTTTCACTTATGAGTCATTTCAATGAAAATTGTCTTTTCCTCACATTCTCGGGGGGAGGGGGGGGGGAGTATGATTGGGTTAGTAAAATTCAGATCGCCACTCGGCTAACGATAGTATGTGATTTAGCGTTGGCTAAAAAAACATTATTCAAACAGCATGAAAATAATACCATAAACTATCAGGTTGATGGTCATAATATGGGTTCATGTAAGTGTGTCGGAGAGAGAAAAAAAAAGTAAAGCCCATTCCATCAAGCTAATTGGCTGTTTGTGAAGAGGGAGCAAACTTTTCCAAGCGCCACTCCATTATAGAAGCTTTTTTCTTAATCATAAATAGAGCTCTTGTATCCCCCACGGGGACCTGCTATTCTAATTTACAATTGAACTAAAGACCAAAGCTATCAATCTTTCACAGACACTTTATTCCGACAAAACCCCCACCCCCACTCGAGCTTGTAATTGTAGTGGCACGGCCGTAAACAAGAGAGAAAAGGCAGCGCTGACTGATCGCTGGAAATGACATATTAACGGATAAGCACTCTCATTCACTTTGCACTCGACTGTGGATGGACATACACGTACAAAAATGCACACAAAAACAGTGTAGCAAGGGCAAACATCCAGTGACATTTGTGAGAAATCCAAGCCACTGCGCAATGAAGGCATTCTGCCAACGTCATCACGTGAAGCCTAATCAGCGTAGCGAGTGAAATAAGAAAAATATTTGCTTTAAACGCCATTATAAAATGAAAGATCACCCATCCATCCATCCATCCATCCATCCATCCATCCATCCATCCATCCATCCATCCATCCATCCATCCATCCATCCATCCATCCATTTTTCGTACCGCTTATTCCTCAGTAGGGTCGCGGGGGATGCCGGAGCCTATCCCAGCTGTCTTCGGGCACGAGGCGGGGGACACCCTGAATTGGTTGCCAGCCAATCACAGGGCACACAAAGACAAACAAGTCACTCTCACACTCACACCCATGGACGATTTGGAGTGTTCAATCTGCCTGCTATGCATGTTTTTGGAATGTGGGAGGAAACCGGAAGACCCGGAGAAAACCCACGCGGACCCAGGGAGAACATGCAAACTCCAAACGGGGAGGCCGGACCGGAACGCGAACCGGCGACCTCTGCACTGTTAAACTGCCGTGCTAACTGTTGGGAAAAATGATGTACAGTAAAGTCTCGTTATATCGATATTGGTTATATCGATAGTACTGCTTATTACGATACTATTTCTATGAACGCAAGGAGAACATTTACATGCCGCAGGATCGGATATATCGATAGTCCGGTTATATCGATATTTTTACTGACTCCCGAGAATATCGATATAACGATACTTTACTGTATGTCTTTCTGGTTCTGGCTCTACGGAGTTTTATGATGAAACATCAGCGGGGACCAAAGTGGTGAACAAAAAAAGACTACTTTATTCTTGTAAACAATAGAACGACATGTCTGGTTGAAGTGGGAAAGGGGCCGCCCCTTTCACCTAGTTTGATCATCCTCATGTCATCAGTGATGACATCATCTAGACCGGGCCTATCAGCAACGAGGAGGGTTTTACATGGTATTAGACTGAAAATAAATGTTACAGTTCACCCTACAGATACACAAATTTATCTAATAAACTATATACATCCATATAGACTAAACGAAACATGAAGAGACATAGGATGTTTACGGATGCGTATAAAAACGTTCTATCACTAACCACTCAACTACCAGGCCGTAATGTTGTTGTTTTTTCAAACAGGTAAATACTCATTACGTTATAAACAGATGATGAGACAATATACAGATGATGCGTTATTAAGTACTGTATTGTCTGGAATATAAGGCGCACCTTCAATGAATGACATATTTTAAAATGTTTTCCATACATAGGCTGCACCGGATTATGAAGCGCATGTCCAGCTTTTGAAAAAAAAAATAAAAAAAATAAGTGTGCCTTATATTGCAAAAAATATGGTAGTTTGGTTTAGAGTATTATTATTATTATTATTAACTCATTCATTGCCAAACGTGCAAAAATGTGTCCACTCCAGTGCCAGGGTTTTTGTCATTGTCACTCAAATTCCAGGACCGACAGAATACTTAGTTTTATGACGACATAAAAATTCAATGCAGCGTAAGAAATGCTAGACTCTCTTCTTTGATCAGAAAAAAGTTAATTCCTAAATTATATGGTTCTGGAGTTATACGAGATTAAATTGAGGGCAAAATACAATGCTATATAATAATAATCCATTTTATTTATAAGCGCCTTTCAAAACTCTCAAGGTCACTTCACAGTCACAGGATAAGCTTTTCTGTGGGTGAGCAGCGACAGCCACACGCGCCGGCGTTCACTCAACCCGGAAGTAACTCAAATAGATAGAAAGCTAGCTAGCTAATAGATACAATAATAATAATAATAATAATAATAATAATAATAATAATAATAATAATAATAATAATAATAATAATAATACAATTCAATTAGAAGCACCTTTCAAAATCTCAAGGTTACTTTATAGTCACAGGATATTGTGTTATATAGCGCTTTAACAACAGCTGAAGCTGGAACAAAATCTGGAATGGCGCTCCACGTCATATTTTCAATTCCCGAATAAATTCGGGAATGACACTGTGAGTTAAATATTTGGAGACAAATAATATCTGATTTCTAAAAGGTTTTCATGCACAAGAACGGATGGCAACTTGATTGTGGAATGGATTATTGTCAGCAGAGGACGTGGTGACGTTGCCGCTGCGACTGACTTGAACACACAGGGACTGGATCCAAAGTGTGATCGTCACTTGAAAGTTATTGCATGCTGTGTGTGTGAGTACTTTTGCATTTCCTCCCTTGAATGATAAAATGTGACATGCACGTATTTCACAACGCCCCATTTTCACACAGTACTTCCTCGTAAAAAGTAAGTAAACTTTGAAAGGTTCGACGCTGTGTTTCTTGCTAGCTTACTTGCCGTGTCGCTACGTAGCGATGTCATATGTTTCCACTGAATTTGATTAGGGAATCATTTGCAAAAAATGCAAATGACACAAAGGAATTCAAACTCTAGGAAGTTGTTCTCATACACTCGACGGGGTGAACGCGCATATTAGCGACCACGATTTTCGTAAATCTACTTCAGGAAGAGTGAAAGATAATAATGACAACTTAATCTAGTACGCATACAACTTTCCCACCTACTCACCCAACTAACCAAACTACCAACCAGCGATCCAGCTAGCCTAGCTACCGATAATTCAACAATTTGATCCTACCACGCAAAACAACACTTAAGCTAAATATTAGCCTAGCATACAACAACGGACAAAAAATGCAACATGTCCTAACGCACGCAATGCGCTGCCGCCCAAAACGTTTTGACAGCGACTTGGTGATGCAACGTCACGGCGATGCTTCTAACGAGTCTTTAGCCTGATTAGTTAATTCGGAAAAATCTCAATGTCATCGACGAAAGATAAGAGGTAAAAGAAAGCACGGTATTGTGCGCCTCAGATCCGCGGAGGTCACAGGTCAGTCATGTTAAGAATGTGTACGGCCAATCATCTGCTGATCTCTATCTGGGACCGGCTTGCAGCTAAACATGGGCAAAATCGGAGGGGATGGGGGGGGTTGCTGATCAATGGACAAAGAGGTCCTTGAAACGTCAGCGGTGTCACATGATTGCTTTTCGGCTAAATGACGATGATGGTCGGAATGACAACAGAAAAGACGCTCATCAAAGCAACAATCTGTACCCCCCGCCCCCCGCCTAACCCCTGTAATTGAAATTACTCAACATGAGGATGGCATACCTGCCTTGCAGTTCAGGATTTTCTCTGGCCATTCCTACCTACTTACCTACCTACCTACCTAAATCCACCCACCCACCTACCCACCTACCTACCTACCTACCTACCTATCTATCTACCTAAATCCACCCACCCACCTACCTACCTACCTACCTACCTACCTACCTACCTACCTACCTACCTACCAGTGACGTGCGGTGAGGTTCATGGCTGGAGAGGCACTGACGTCATCAATGACATCACCGCTCGTCTCTACTTCGTATTTGAACGGTAAATGTGAAAATTCAGCGATTTTGAAAAAAATCCTAAAACGGTGAAGTTAAATGGACAAGAACTTTAAAGTACAAATCACTAAATACATCTAACTGTTTAATTTATTTTTTCATTTGATATTTCCATGACAGCTTTCCATGATATAAAGTGCTTTAACAACAGTTGAAGCTGGAACAAAGCGCTAACATGGAAAAAAAAAATTCTGCCCCTTGTGGAAAGGTTAAAAACATTGCCAGAGGCAATGGCCAGCGCTTTATTGGCACACAAGCATGAAAAATCAAACCCGAACAAATTTGAGAATGGCACTTATGTCATATTTTAAATTCTTGAATCCATTTGTGAATGGCAGTGAATGAGTTCAATATCACAGGCTAACAAATGGTATACAAGTGTTTGAAAAGTCACTTTTCCATCAAAAATTGACAAAATCCGACTTTAACGGACAGTTAGGATGGCGGAAAAATCATTGGCACCGCCCGACCCACTCTCGAGGACTTGCACATTGCAAGAATCAAAACAAGGGTGAGGGAAAATCCAACTGGAACCCTCTGCACCCTGCCCACCACCTTTTCCAGCGACTCCTCTCAGGCAGGCGCTACCAAATCCAGCAGATATTTTAACCCAAATACAACTGTATAGTTTCTCGTTTAATTTTTTTTCATGATGATACTAGTGCAGCGTGTACTACCGGATAAAAAAATCCTACATACTACATACTTGGCCAATCAAGATGATTCTGATTCTGACGTCCCCCTTTTAAAATCCAAAATAGAAACTAGAATGTTGTCCAAAGCACTGTGGGGCAACACGGTCTCACATCCAAGTCTCGGTAACATTGAAGCCCACATTTGTTGGATCTGAGAGCGAGTCGTCTGTTTTCATGTTATCTGAAATCAAACGCTATATTCCGAGCATTTCATTCAGAACAATTGAGCTAGCTTGAAGGTGGTCACGTTCGCAACGGGGACAAAAAGGCCGTTGACAATTTATATCCAAGGATGCGACCAGTGTCTTGGTCAGAATGGCAACGACGAGGACATTTCATTACCGATTGACGATGAAAAGATAATTGACGCAGAGAAGCCGGCGTGCTTGCACAAGAAAATTACGGCCGAAACAATAACGAGAAGGGAGCGTCCAAGGTTTTTCCAAGGGAGAATTAAGAACCCTTTCCCAACTCGCGCGACCTTCCTTTGCCGTCATAAAGACGACCGTCAATTAAGCCTCACAGTCTGTTGATTGGAGTGTCTTGCAAACCGAGAAGGAAAAAAAAATACATTCAATGCCCTGGAGTACTTGCAGTCTCCTCTCGATCGTTTCTGTTGGACTTTCATTGAGATGGCCATTCACGAGTGGCCATGAAAGAATGGAACATGATGTGGTTTTATCATCAAAATATAAAAAAAAAAGTCTTCTGCGATGCAAAACGGTTTTGGCTCATGTCACGTGGAGGCGTACGACACATTTGAACGGCAAATAAATAAATAAATAAATAAATAAATAAATAAATAAATACATTCAAACTAAACAAACAAGTCAACAAACAAGTCAACAAACAAACAAACAAACAAACAAACACACAAGTGGATGGATGGATGGATGGATGGAGATAGATAGATAGATAGATAGATAGATAGATAGATAGATAGATAGATAGATAGATAGATAGATAGATAGATAGATAGATAGATAGATAGATAGATAGATAGATAGATAGATTCAAACAAACAAAAACAAACAAACAAACAAACAAACAAACAGACAAACAAACAAACAAACAAACAAACCCACAAAACAACCAAACCAACCAACAAATAAACAAATAAATAAATAAATAAATAAATAAATAAATAAATAAATAAATAAATTCCACACCATTTCACAGTTCCACACCGATGCATATGTGGAACTGCCACAGCTTGGAATTGAAGTGGATTTACGTGGGACAGGAGATGTGAGACGATTGCTTTTCGCCAATGGAAGCTTAGTGTTTGCTTTCAACATTTAGCTTGCAGCAAATGTCCACATTCCACTATGACGTCTCAGATCCACTGGAGAAAAGGACGCTTTGATCCTCTCCTCTTTCATATACAATGCTGATTTTATGACTGTTTGTGTCAATTTATTTGTTATTTAGTTTTGGTTGTTTTTTTTTTTCAACTTCAAGATGGCGCCGCAAGAGTGGCTGCCTTGACAGCAGCTCCTGTATTTTGTTTTTCTACTTCTTCCTTTACTTTTCTCTTCCTTTTATCACATTGCTACTGTGAAATGTAAATTTCTCCAAAGCGAGACAAAAATCATCTAGAGGCAACCTGGAAGTTCGTTATCCATTGACAACTACCATCACAAAGGTAAATAAAACGACTTTATTACAAAGTACAGTTTTTTTCTTTAATTACAATACACTGTGTAGTTTTAATGCTTATTTCGTAGAAAATCATTTTTACGGGGACCTGGGAACGGATTATTCCTATTTATAATGGTTTCTTATGGGAAATAAATGTTTGGCAGACAAACTTTTCTCCTTAAACACACTTTCTGGGAACCAATATAGTTTGTAAGATGAGTTATCACTGTATTATGATGTCCAAATTGGACCAACTATCAATTTACATTCATCGCAAAGCTTCTTCCCGTCAACTAAAAATGACATAAAAGTGCCAAAGGGTTGAGATAATGATAGTCATGGCTCCATTCGTTTCTATTCAAGATGTCAAAAAAGGCTCTCCCACACCCCGAAAACGAACATTCTTTTTCTATACGAAGCCCCAGGGGACACACTGTGCCACGTTGACTTCTTCTCGGACTGATCTCAAGTGTCAGGTTGCCGTTGGTACATCGATACCACTTACAGAATGTGGTTGTTGACCCTCTTTTTGCTTTTGTCACCGTGCCAAAGGCAATGAGATCAGTCTAGGTGGCTGCAAATCCAATAAGAGCAAAAGAGGCCTTTGCGGTTGGCAGACAAGATAATAACATTAGCCATTCACCGCCGACAATGGAAGAGGCGAGTGTGGACACAAAGTTCCGTCACACAAAAAGTGCATGGTCCGATCCCGACTTGGATTCTGTATCGTCATTCATTGAATATTTCTCACATTCTTTGGTGACTTTAGGTTGCTCCGTAACTTGA
Organism: Hippocampus bargibanti; assembly: GCF_051943395.1. NCBI lineage: Eukaryota > Metazoa > Chordata > Actinopteri > Syngnathiformes > Syngnathidae > Hippocampus > Hippocampus bargibanti. The sequence continues at coordinate 6,084,116 of NC_142738.1, read as the reverse complement.
ATTGATTCGCTCGAAGGCACGGCTTTTTTTTTTTGGGGGGGGGGGGGGGGGGGGGGGGGGGACGGTCAAGTCTACTCCAAGTGAGCCACATGAAATTACGCATGGGAGAACATCTTTTGTTACACCGTTGGCGGTCCTAAAGGGTGGCTACTCATCACCCCCTGGATGCCGAACAAAAAAATACAGTAAAGTCTCGTTATATCGATATCGGATATATCGATAGTCCCGGTTATATCGATACTATTTCTATGCACACACGGAGAAAATTACATGCAAACAGGGTCGGATATATCGATAGTCCCGGCTATATCGATATTTTTTCGGACTCCCTTGAATATCGATATAACGAGACTTTACTGTAATAAAATGTATTTTCACTCTTAAAAGCAGCACTTCATCGCTTGCTTAAAGGACAACCGACGCCTCCGGACAAGTTGTGTCCATAATTTGTAAAATAATTTTAAATTAATTCAATTGAGCGTATTTTACAAAGATTCCACGGCATATAGCTATATTTTACGTTTTAAGACTCACGGCGATGACGATGCCTGACGTGATGTCACGTCAGGAACGACCCTGACCGAGAAAGCGACACACAATGCATTTTGGGTACTTTGTTTGGTCTGAAAACTTTGTGTTGATCCGTGTTAATGGGGAAATTAGAACGAAAACACATAAATAACGCGATGGTGAATCGTTGTGTGTTGCACTAAGACTACTATTTGATAGTAGTTGACACAAATTCCCATCAGACAAATCAGCCCATTTCCAACGGAGCTTGGGTGCCATCTTGTGCATTTTCTGGGACGCTACATTGGAGTCCTGATGGCTCGAAGTGATACGGGAGGACTTCTTTAATCGATTGCATACATTTATGCTTTCCTCTTCAGAACTATTTGAATTATATTCATAAGTGGATGAGTAACAAGAAAGCCTCTTCTCCAAATCTGAAGCCATTATTTTGATTGTAGAGCAAGGCAAGACGTTCTGGCGTGACGGCACGAACAAGGGGGCAGAACCTTCTGAAACGGAAACTTTCTGAGGTCATTTTTGAAGTAGTTTTGGGGCACTTTAAGTCATTTTTATTGGTGTTTTGCATTTGACTAAAAATATCAGCCTGCGTGTTTTAGGTATTTTAGATGTTATAAACCGTTTTTCTGATGTCAGTTAGGAAACAAAAAAATGGTGTGGGTTATCTTTCAGTGTCGCAATGCTTGTCAGTGAATCTCAATGACACACTACCACCTAAGCAATGTTACCAAACAATCAAATACAATTTTGGTAAATAGAGGCTAAGGATACATGCTAAGGCTTATTTGTGCTTTTAACGCTGCAGCGCTGCTTATCTTACTCCTGCTAAGATATACTGCACAAACAAATTTGTCAAAAAGATTACCTGACAACATGCGAGACACTGTGACCTTACTAATGGCTCAACTTCTGCTTATTTACTGAGAAAAAAGACATACGTGTCTGTAATATTTCATTGCGCAATTTTACTAACAAAACTTCACTTGTAAACATGAATACTTTTAACAAGTTACAACATATTTCTAGCAATAATCAAGTATAGTGATACCTCAGTTTACGAACGCTTTAGCTCACGAACATTTCGCCTCACGAACATTAAATTTGCAAGCATATAGTCTTCGCTGACGAACTACTACTACTACGGACGAACCAAACCACACGGAGCGCAATGGTGTTTGGCGGACTAGTTTTCGGCGGAAAAACACCAAACCACACGGTCGAATAGCACCACGGTGGCTGGCGGGCTAGTTTGTCTCCCCGTTTCTTTGAGTGTGGACGTGGCTAGTGTTATGCCGAAGAGGACACAAAAGAAAAACTTCTGTTAATTTGGATTAATGAAAAGCAGCTAGCGTGGGACAGTGTGAGTGAGAGTATTATCGCCGAGAAAGCACGGCAACTTCACTCGGATATCATCAATCATCACAAAGCTAAATAAAATGACTTTATTATAGAATACAGTTTATTTATTTAATTACAATACAATAGCACATTTATTATACATGAAATAAGGTATATTCTTGTGTAGTTTCAGGCTTATTTAGCAGAAAATTATGTTTTATGGGGCCCTTGGAACTGATTAGATTATTCTCATTTTAATGGTTTCTTATGGGAAATAAATGTTTAGAAGACGAATTTTTCGCCTTACACACACTTTCTGGGAACCAATTACATTCGGAAGCTGAGGTATCACTTTGTTGTAGAGCATTGTGGCTTATTTTTGCTGTGAACAAATTGAATTTGTCCTCAGCAAAAAAAAAAAAGAATTTGAATTTGCGTTCTTATGATGCATAATGTTGATAAAAAAATATCAATGATATTACGGCGAAAAAAAAAACAGTAAAATGTTTAATTTAACTTATTTTAAAATAAAATTCCACTTGACCGGAACTTGTCTTCTCTGAACTTTTGTTTCTTCTCGAGCCTTTACGAACAAACTTGTTTTCTCGGTGGTCGAATTTGCTTTATACGAGTAGCGATATTTGTACTCATTAACATTATTGCGAATATTGAATGATTAAAAAACGGAATTGAAAATATCTCTAAATTATATTTAACAATTTCTTGTATGCCGCACACATCTAAAAATGTGCAAAAATCGTACACAATACGACAAAATACGGATGACAGGTATGCTGATGGGGCGCTATGATGTCATCATGTCATGCACTTGAACGCACCATCTAACGGTCATTAAACAGGGCTAGGGTTCAAAGCGCCACCGATGTCCCTCCGCAGGTAAACTTTCTGACCTGACCGATAGGAACTGCCTCCGTTGATTAGAATCAAAGCAAAAGGTGTTTCGCTCTCAGCCAGGAGTGCCCCCCCCCCCATCGACCAGATGTGTGGCGCGTCTCCATTACAAGAGACTGAGAAGCGCTTAGTTACAGGTGCAAGGCTTGACGTGAAGCCTTAATCATGGAGGGCGGGGGTATCCATTGGCTGCATTTAATCAAAGACACGCGGGGGGGGGGCGGGCATGGGATTCATTGCTCTTTGATGGAGAGCGCCCTTATGAAGACGGACAATCACTTTGCTCTCTTAAGTGAAACAGCGTTTAGCCTCAATTCCCACAGAAAAGGCCCATTTGTTCTCCGCGGGGGTGGGGGAAAAGCACGGCTGGGGCGGCGACGCTCGATGCGGGGTGCTTGCATTTTCCACACAATTACATTGCACGGGCGTATAATGGAGACGGTGTTTCTGGCAAAGACAACAGATTTTGCATGGGAGACTAATCGCAAGAAGAAAAAAAAAACATGCGAAACATCAAATCATAGTCGGGTAGCCAAACAGAGTTTCAATTAATCAACAATGGGGAGTTTTATCTGGATTACGCAATAGCGGGCTGTCTGTCGGGTAATGATCAGTAACTCCCCCTCATTTATTTCAGGGTTCGGTTCTGATTTTGGTGTTTGCATCCCTCCCATGGTTAAAACATATTTTTTTTGGGGTGGAAGCGCTTTAATGACGACGGAGGGGAAGAGAATACGGTTATGACAGAGACAGTGATACCTCAGTTTACGAACTGAATTGGTTCCATGAAAGTGTGTGTAAGGTGAAAAGTTAGTCTGCCAAACATTTATTTCCCATAAGAATCCATTAAAAAATAGAATAATCCGTTCCCAGGTCCCCATAAAACAATTTTCTACTAAATAAGCCTTAAAACTACACAAAATATACCCTATTTTATGGATAATAAATGTGCTATTGGATTGTAATTAAAGAAACAAGTATATTAAAGTCATTTTATTTACCTTTGTGATATTCGTTGATGTAGTTTGCTCTCGATGATATCCCAGTGAAGTTGTCGTGCTTTCTCAGCGATAATACCGTCACACACTGTCCCCTGCTAGCTTCTTTTCGTTAATCCAAATCAACAGAAGTTTTTCAACCTCTTCTATTTCCTGGGACCGTTGCTTAGACAACACAGAAACACCCTTAGCCACACGTAGCAATGGTCGACTTAGCATACTAGTACTGGGACGCTAAGTCACACAAACGGACACCTCGTTCGTGTTTTTCGATGATATACTTCTTCTGCTCGACCACACTAGCCTGTGGTGGGGTCTTTTTCGGTCCCATATTAGCAAAAGAACTCCACTCGATAGCAAACCACGTCTGCACTCATAGGGGGTGTGGAAAACTAGTCCGCCAGCAACCGTGGCGCTGTGTGGTTTGCTTTGTCCGCCGAAAACTAGTTCGAATGCCAAGATTATTATTTATTCGTAGTAGAACATTAGTAGAACAGTTCAAAATCAAAGTCAGCTTTATTGTCAAATATGCTAATATGCATGCCATACAGCACAAATGAAATTACTGTCCTCTCGGACCCAGCGTGTAAGGCACTTATAATGACTTTAACAAACATAATAAACACGAAAATCGTGAGCTAAAGCATTCGTAAGCTGAGGTATCACTGTATAAGGATGGAGGGATGATGACTAAATGAGGATGAGGGACAGAAAGGCAAAATAGGGTAAACAGCGGGATCAATAATTTCCACCTTTAACTCATTCACTTCCATACACAAATTTATTTGGGAATTGAAAATATGCCGTTTGAGGGCCATTCATGAATTAGTTTGGTTTTGTTTTTTCTTGTTTGGATGCCGATAACGCGCTGGCCAGACCTCTGGCAATGATTTTTCCCTTCCACAAGGGGCCAGCATTTCCATTTGTTTCCATGTTATCGCTTTGTTCCAGCTTCAGCTGTTGTTGAAGCGCAATATAAACCAATATATATGTCTTTCACTGTATTTTGGACAGCCACCCTCATTTCAAGCTCATATAACTCCAAATCCATATAATTTAGGAATTAACTCTTTTCTTCTGATGAAAGAAGAGAGTCTACGGTCTCTTACGCTGCATTGAATGTTTATGTAGAGTGAACACATTTTTGCACGTCTGGCAGTGAAAGTAAAAAACAAAAACCATAATTGACGCTAAAAATTACCATTGACCATAATATGAGCAAGAACAAGATGGAGGACAAGGGCGAAACATGAGCTACCGTGGAGACAAATACGAGCGAAACGCGGCAGAAGGAAAGAAGCTAACCTCGTCACTGAATCGTCGTGATGTGAGTCCTTTTAAACTGATGACAACGAGCTACAGGTGTGTAACTGTAGGCGGAGCCCTACATACAGTGATACCTGTTGGTCACAAACAGAAACATGACATGATGTTTCGTTTCGCCGCCTATGAAAAATTAAATTACAGTATTTTCTGCAATATAAGACGCACCTTTGACAAATGACTTTTCCATACATTAGGTGCACCGCATGAAAGGGGAACATTCAATGAATGACATATTTTAAAATGTTTTCCATATATAAAGCGCATGGTCAGCTTTTGAAACAAACAATAATTTCTTTTAGGTGCACCTTATAGTGCAAAAAATAGGGTACTCAAAATTTTTGATTTTTCAAAAAATTTCAATTGATTCAAGCAATACGGATAAACGGATTATTTTGTACCTTTATACCTCTTTGATGTGGATGATAATGTAAAATGCTTAAAGGACAACCAGCACCATTTGTTTGTTTCCTAACTGACATCAAAAAAACATTTTATAGCATCTAAAATACCCAAAACACGCAGGCTGATATTTTAAGTCAACTGCACCAATAAAAATGACTTAAAGTGTCCCAAAACTACTTCAAAATGACCCCGGAAATGGCGAGTTTCAGAAGGTCCCGCCCCCTTGTTTGTGACGTCACGCCAGGACGTCTTCGCCTTGCTCTAGAATAAAAACAATGACTTCAGATTCGGAGAAGATGCTTTCTTGTTACTCATCCAGTTATGAATATAAATCAAATAGTTGTGAAAAGGAAAGCATAAATGTTTGCAATTGATTAAAGAAGTACTTGCGTATCAATTCGAGCCATCAGGACTCAAATGTAGCATCCAAGGAAATGCACAAAATGGCGGCCAAGCTCTGTTGGAAATGGGCTGATTTGTCTGCTGGGAATTTTTGTCAACTTGAATCAAGTAGTAGTCTTGGTGCAACACACAACGATTCACCATCGCGGTATTTATGTGTTTTCCTTCTAATTTTGCCACCAACATCAAGTTTTCAAAGGAAAAGAAGTCCCGAAAATGCATTGTGTGTTGCTTTCTCGTTCAGGGGCGTTCCAGACGTCACGTCATGTCAGGCATCGTCATCAGCTCAAAAACAAGACTTCCTGAATATTCAGCGCCAATCTTAAAACGTAAAATATAGCTATATGCCATGGAATCTTTGTAAAATACGCTCAGTAGAAGTCATTTGAAGTGATTTTACAAATTATGGACACAACTTGGGGTCGGTTGTCCTTTTAATGTGGCCTCATTATCAGCGTGAGTGGACCCATTTTCGATCAACCAATGACATCATTTTGCGACTCAGCACCGTACCCCCATTTAGGAATTGTGTCCTTCGCTTGTTTTGTGTGTTATATAATCCAACCTGACAGACACGCCTTTATAGTATCGCCATATCTGCGTCTTTTCAGCGACGCTGTTGTATTTCACACGTACGCCTGTTTGACGTGCCGTGTCGGTTGTGTTTAACGGCGTCTCCAACCTCGGCGCCGTGATACTAGCTGAGTGCAAGCGCTCCTCAATATCTGTTCCAATTAGTTTTTGATTAAGGAAGCCCCGTGCGGCTGTTTGAGGGCCTTTAATGTTGTGTCAACTGGATGATGATGGAGCGAGGGCCCGTGGTCGCCCCCCCAACAACCCCCCGCAACCCAGTAACAAAAGCAGCCAGTAAAAAAAGGCTCAGAGTGAACCAGTTTATCTTCTTAATGGAAACCAGATGACCTTCCCTTTTCTCAACTTCCCCCTCCCCTTTTACAACATCCAAGTTTATTTTTCTTGCACCGATACTACATTAGTATTGATTTAGTTTTTGGAATGTGAAAAAAAAGAAAAAATCTCGAATGAACCAGTAACCTGCTGACCTTCCTTTATGACAAAAGAACATTTAATTGAAAATAAATAAAAGGGGGCATAAAGGATTTGTTACAGGCCTAAAAAAATCCCCGATCAGATATTAGAGAGTGTAACCTTCCAAACAACATTAGCGGTTTGACAATAAAAAGCCAGATTATGATGTCACATAAAACAGACACGTGACAGAGTGATGGCCGTCATAGGCTGACGCTCTGCCACGTAAAAGCTAAAAACAAAGCTTAAAAAGCGCAGGATGACATTGAACCAAACCCTCAAGACAGGCTAATTTCAGTGAGGTGAAAAAAAGAATATATAGTGTACAGTGATACCTCAGCTTACGAACTTAATTGGTTCCCATAAAGTGTGTGTAAGGTGAAAAGTTCGTCTGCCAAACACTTATTTCCCATAAGAAACCATTAAAAATGAGAATAATCCGTTTTCAGGTCCCCATAAAACATAATTGTCTCCTAAATAAGCCTTAACACTACACAAAATATATCTTATTTTATGTATAATAAATGTCCTATTGCACTGTAATTCAAGAAATAAACTGTACAGTATAATAAAGTTGTTTTATTTACCTTTATGAGGGTCGACGTAGTTGCCTCTTGATGATGTCCGAGTGAAGCTGCCGTGCTTTCTCGGTGATAATACCCTCACTGACACTGTCCCCTAGCTGTTTTTCATTAATCCAAATCAACAGAGGTTTTTCAACCTCTTCTGTTGCCTGAGACCGTTGCTTAGTCAACACAGAAACACCCTTAGCCACACGTAGCAATGGTCAATTTAGCATAAGTCACACAACGCTAAGTCACACAAACGCACACCTCGTTCGTGTTTTTCGATGATCTCCATCTTCTGCTCGACCGTAATTTCCGTTTGTGTCCGCTTCGGTTTAACACTCGCCTGTGGTGGGGTCTTTTTCGGTCCCAAAAAGCGAGAGTATCCACTCCACAACAAACCACGTCTGCACTGAGTGACCTCAAAGAAAGTGGATGTGGAAAAGTAGTCTGGCAGCCACGATGGCGCTGTTCGGCTATGTGGTTTGGTGTTCTTCCTCCGAAAAACTAGCCTGCCAGCCATTGTGGAGCTCCGTTTGTTACCCGAAAACTAGTTTGTATGCCAAGATTATATTCACACGAAATTAATGTTCGTAAGGCGAAAAGTTCGTTAGCTAAAGCATTCGTAAACTGAGGTATCACTGTACGAAAATCTCCCGATTTGAAACTGAACATGTATACCTCATTGAGTGAAATCCACCTGTAATGTGGCGTTGACATTTCGCAGGTGAAAGGTGGCAACAATTATGTTTTCTGCCTTTTTTGAGTAGCAGCAGCAGCAGCAGCTTCCATGCAAACACGCAGTTTGTGCACACATGGCCTCTAACCCGCAGCTAACCTTGGCTTAATCATTAACACGACCCGTTATCTTATTGCCTAGTAGGTAACCATTAATAAGTGTTTATTCCCTGACGACTTGACTTGTAGTGGAGAAAATACGGTATTTGTTCAAACACCAAATCTCTGACATTAATTCCTCCTCAGAAAGAGACAAAATGACCGGAATCATTTTTACAGTAGTTGACCAATTACAACAGGGGTGTCAAAGTCATTTTTTGCCGCGGGCCACATTGTAGTTATGGTTTCCTCTCGAGGGCCGTTATGAAGTTGGGGAACCCATTAGAATGTTTAAATCCCTTCAAATATTACATATAGAGCACACAGCAAATTCATGAATACGTCGTTTTCAAATCTGAAGTCAAGAATAATGACTTTAATTGTGGTTGACATCCAAAAATATGAAATTTTGGCTCAGATTTTAGCAATCATCATGGAATTTAACAAGTTTGATTTGCTTTCGCGGGCCGAAAAAAATGATGTGGCGGGCCGGATTTGGCCCGCAAGCATTGACTTTGACACCTGTGAATTACAAGAAAAGGCAGAGTAAAACAGATTGAACATTGCCAAAAACATTGGCGGCCATTTATAAGACTAAAGTAAGAAAAACACGGTAGAATGAATGCAACCCACGTTCAATTCACCGCCCAACCTCTCGTTTAGTGTGCGGCACACAATGATAACTCAGCAACCTCCCCTCCCTGGGTGAGGTAGCTGATATACAGCGCGGAGATGTCCTGACACACTTATATCTGCCCGTGTCCTCCAAAAAGACAAGGAGAGTCAATTACAAACGGCCAGACTGTGATAAATAACAGGCGACCTCACACACAGCGGGCTTTGCGCGGCAGGTCCGACAAGACGAGACCTGTGTGGGATCCACGCAGGCGCAAATGTGGGCCACGTCTGGAGAGAAAGGGGGCGCAAAGGTGGAGGACGTAGGGGCGAGGTCGTTTGGAATGAGTGTGCGAGGGAAGGTGTGTGTGTGTGTGTGGGGGGGGGGGGGGGGGGGTTAACGCCACAGCGGTGACACGTGTAAACACGCAATGTGGCCTTTGCGGTGCTGGGCACTGAATTGGTGTAAACTAGTGTTGTCAAATGCTCGTCAGCGAGTAGTAACTCACTGAAAAAAACACACCGAATTGCATTTTTTTTGGTTCATGTTTAGTATGGTAATAGACTTTCAATAGAAAAGTAGTCATTTTTATCATGGGAGTATGTTGAAGTGCAGTTTGAGTGGCTATTAACTCATTCACTGCCAGACGTGCAAAAAATGTGTCCACTCCAGTGCCAGGGTTTTTGTCATTGTCACTCAAATTCCAGGAGCCACATAATATCGAGTTTTAGGACTACATAAACATTCAACGCAGCGTAAAAAAATGGAGACGCTCTTCTTTCATTCCTAAATTACATAGGTCTGGAGTTATATAAGCTTGAAATAAGGGAAGCTGTCAAAAATACAATGCAATACATCCATAGTGGTTTATATCGCGCTTGAACAACAGACATCTTGCCTTGCTTTAGAATCAAAACAATGGCTTCAGATTCGGAGAAGATGCTTTCTTGTTAGGAATATGATTCAAATAGTTCTGAAGAGGAAAGCATAAATGTTTGCAATCGATTAAAGACTTTCCTGTATCAATTCGAGCTGTTAGCACTCCAATGTAGCGTCCTCGAAAATGCACAAGATGGCGCCCAAGCTCCGTTGGAAATGGGCTGATTTGTCTGCTGGGAATTTGTGTCAACTAGTATCAAATAGTAGTCTTGGTGCAACACACAACGATTCACCATCGCGTTATTTATGTGTTTTCCTTCTAATTTCGCCATCAACATGATGTTTTCAGACTAAACAAAGTACCCAAAATGCATTGTGTGTCGCTTTCTCAGTCAGGAGCGTTCCTTTAGTGACGTCACGTCAGGAATCGTCACCAACTCGAAAACAAGACTTCCTGAATATCCAGCGCAAGTCTTAAAATGTAAAATATAGCTATATGCCGTGGAATCTTTGTAAAATACGCTCAGTAGAAGTCATTTGAAGTGAATTTACAAATTATGGACACAACTTGTCCAGAGGCGTTGGTTGTCCTATAGCCCGTAACATGATTGGGTGAATGCCTTTCCAGAAATACATGAACATACGCAAAACGTGGCGGGGGTTGGGGAAGTGAGGGCGGTGTGAGGTAGGGTGTTGCCAGGGGTCCTTCGGGAGACACGCCGGCTGAATGAAGGGAGGACTGAGCAACAGGCAGACACAAGGGCACGGGCAGATGTGTGCAAAGATAAATGAGCAGATAAATCACAGAGTGTCTGAGCCCAAGGCACATTAGCATTCCTCAAATGAAACTCCAAGGAGAAACACTGGCGCGAAAGCTCCGGAGACGTGAAATAAAACGTTGCGTACGCTGCATAAAGAACGTGGGAGCATATGTTTCCTTCCAAGGACTTTCTTTGCATCGGCGCCATCAAGAAAGCTTCTTTTTACAGCGCCGTAATGAAGCCCGTTGACAGTTACCGAGTGACGACAACTCTCCCGACGGGGCTTTTATCACATGTTGCACTTAAACAACATCATCCAGCGTAGGAAAATTGAAGGTAATTTTGATAACGAGCATTCCTCGAGTGATTTGGTGGAGGGAGGGAGCGGCTAGGGGGTCGCGTCACCCACGCGTGGCTTATTTAAAAGGCAGGTCATGTTTGATCTATGGAGGTCCTGGCTTGTTTCACTGTCACACGAGGAAGGACATCATAGCATTCCGTAGCTGATGTTCACGTCCGTGTGACGGACAAAGATATGAAAGGATGAAGCAAAACCCACACAGCGGACGTGGAGTAAAAGCAGGAAGTTTTACACATATGTATGTAAACGTTGACATATGGGAAATCGTAAATTGATCTTTTGTTTTTTGTTGCTGTTATGTGGTTTGCGCTAACCACACCAAACACAACATTCGCGCAGCCTACAATTTCTTGTTTCAGAAAGAAACAATTACAGTGATAGTACAGTTTACGAACGCATTAGCTCATGAACTTTTAGCCTTACAAACATTAAATTTGTGAGAATATAATCTTGGCATACAAAGTAGTTTTCGGCGGATGAACCAAGCCACACAGCGCCACCGTGGCTGGCTGACTAGTTTTCGGCAGATGAACACCAAATCACACGGTCGAACAGCGCCTCGGTGGCTGGCGGACTAGTTTTCATCACCATTTTTCTTTGAGTGCAGACGTAGTTTGTTATTGAGTGGAGTACTTTTGCTATTATGGGACCGAAAAAGACCCCACCATAGGCTAGTGTTAAACCGAAGAGGAGACAAAAGAAAATTACGGTCAGGAGAAGAAGGAGATCATCGAAAAAAAAACAAAAGCATTTGTGTGATTTTGCGTCCCAGTACCAGTATGCTAAGTCGACCATTGCCACGTTTCGCTAAGGGTGTTTCTGTGTTGTCTAAGCAACGGTCTCAGCCAATAGAAGAGGTTGAAAAACTTCTGTTGATTTGGATTAACGAAAAGAGCTGCTTTTTGTTAGGGGACCGTCTGAGTGGGGGTATTATCGCCGAGAAAGCACGACAACTTCACTCGGATATCATCAAGAATCAATCTGAAAGTTCGTCATCCATTGACAACGACCATCGCGAATGTAAATAAAACGACTTTATTATATAGTACAGTTTATTTCTTTGATTACAATATCATAGCACATTTATTATACGTACTATAAGGTATATTTTGTGTATTTTTAGGGCTTATTTAGTAGAAAATTAGGTTTTATGGGGACCTGGGAACGGATTATTCTCATTTTTAATGGTTTCTGATGGGAAACAAATGTTTGGCAGATGAACATTTTGATTTATTTATTGATTTATTGACTGATTTATTGATGTATAGATGTATTGATGAATTGATTTATTGATTCATTGATGTATTGATGTATTGATTTATTTATTTTTTGATTTGATTTATTGATTTATTGATTCATTGATTTGATTTATTGATTTATTTACTTGATTTATTGATTCATTGATTTGATTTATTCATTTGATTCATTGATTCATCGATTCATTAATTCATATATTAATTTATTTATGTATTGATGTATTTATGTATTTATGTATGCATTTCTGTATTTATTTACGTATGTATTTGTGTATGTATGTATGTATACATGTATGATTGTATTTATGTATTCATGTATTTATGTATATATATATATATTTATGTCTTTATCTATTTATTTATTATTTGCTTATAATATTTTTAAAACTCATTCGCAATGTATCCACTCCAGTGCCAGGGTTTTTGTCATTTTCACTCATATTGCAGGACCCACAGAATATTGAGTTTTCGGACTAAATAAACATTCAATGCAGCGTAAGAAACCTTAGACTCTCTTCTTTCATCAGAAAAATATTGTTAATTCCTAAATTGTCTAGAGTTATCTGAGCTTGAAATGGGGGTTGTCGTACAAAAGGCAAATGCTGCCCCTTCGTGGAAATGAAAACCAATGTCAGAGGTCTGACCAGCGCTTTATCGACCGTCCCCTGAAAAATAACCCGAACAAATTCGGCAAAGTGGCTCCACATCCTATTTTTACATCCTGAATAAATTCGGGAATGGCAGTGAATGAGTTAATATACTAAGCAGCTAGAGAAATTGCACAAAACACTTTGCAATGAACATAACCAATGCTGTAATGCAACCCAGACCGGCTATAACAAACAACAACGAACTGTTTCCAAGCGCTAAACACAGAAAACCCTTTCCGCCTCCAAATCGTGTAAACCAATGGCACGGATTACGGTTTCGGTTGTGCTTCAGGTTGAAAACGCCGCAATGTCAACAGACAGTGAATTGAAATTGTTTTGCTTTCCAGGCAAACACTTTAGGTGAGCTTTACAATGTATTCACACCAAAAAAAAAAGCATTTACGAACTCGGTTCGGGGACCAATTGTAATCGCGCGTATAACACTTCAAACGTCAATTTGCGTTTCGGCTTCCTACATCATCATGCTCACTCGCTCGTAACTTTTAGCAGCTCGGGGACTTTCCCATGAACGGAGAAGAGAGAAACGTGGTAGTGGAGGGGGTGTATGTAGGGGAGTATGTGTGTGCTGTGTGTGTGTGGGTGTGTGGGAGGCAGCTTGAAGGAAAGACTGTCATCACTAATTCCTTGCCAGGCAGCCCAGAGAAGTGTTGACTAACTAATGGCCTTGTTTAACAAGTGAAGTGTAACATGCTTGAGGAAACACAGCTGGATATGAGTCCTGCGCATTGAGTGACTCAGAGAAAACAATTAATTGTCTTCAGCAACACCCGCACACAACGCCAGTCAAAAAAGGAGTTGAAAAAGCGGAAAAGTTGGGTTGGAAGGGTGGGGGGGAACAGCTGGATTCTTTCAAATATGTGGTTGGCGGCGAGGTCAGAAAGGCTCTATCTCGGCGGTGATGCGGTGGGAGAAAAACGGTAGTGTAAAAATTGTGGAGAAGATTTGGGAAGGTATTGAACACAGACACATCAGACACAAGAGATTGAGAGAAATTTTCAAAAAAATATTTTTGGTAGATTGCTGCGCTTTAGTCAGGTGGGGTTAGGTGACGACAAGGTTAATTTGGCTTAGGGCTAGCTTGGTTTCAATTAGCATTAGCGGTGATTGTGAAAATTTCAGATGTATATATATACAGTAAAGTCTCGTTATATTGATATTCAAGGGAGTCCGAAAAAATATCGATATAACCGGGACTATCGATATATCCAACCCTGTTTGCATGTAATTTTCTCCGTGCGTGCATAGAAATAGCATCGATATAACCGGGACTATCGATATATCCGATATCGATATAACGAGACTTTACTGTATATATATATATATATATATATATATGTGTGTGTGTGTGTGTGTGTGGGTGGGTGCATGTGTGTGTAAAAAAAAAATAATATATATAGTCCCGGTTTTATCGATATTTTTTCGGACTCCCTTGAATATCGATATAACGAGACTTTACTGTATATATATATATATATATATATATATATATATATATATATATATATAAACAGAGAGACATGCACTCTCTTGGCTCAGCAGTGCGGCATTAATATTAATATTCGGTTCTGAGTTTGGCGTTAGCCTCCCTCCCATGGCTAAAACATTTTTTTTGAGGAGGAGGGGGTGAACTGGGATGGAAGCCCTTTAAAAGAATGAGGACTATATGTGGTTATGACAGATATAAGGATGGAGGGATTTATGACAAAAAGGGATGAGGGACAGAAGAGCAACATACGGTAAAAAGCAGGATCAATAAGTTCCACTTTTAACTCATTCACTGCCATTTACAAATTTATTTGGGAATTGAAAATATGACGTTAGAGAGCCTTTTTCGAATTAGTTTGGGTTTTGTTTTTTCATGCTTGGGTGCCAATAAAGTGCTGACCATGGCCTCTGGCAATGTTTTTTTCTTTTCCACAAGGGGGTAGCATTTCCCTTTTTTCCATGTTAGCGCTTTGTTCCAGCTTCAACTGCTGTTAAAGCTCTATATAAACCGATTGGTATTGCATTGAGTTTGGGACAGACACACTATATAGACGCATTATATGACCCATATAATTTAGGAATTAATTCATTTTTTTTCTGATGAAAGAAGAGAGTCGAAGATTTCTTACGCTCCATTGAATGTTTATGTAGTCCTAAAACTCAATATTCTATGGGTCCTGGATTTCAAGTGAAAATGACAAAAACCCTGGCACAGGAGTGGACACACGTTTGCATTGCATGGCAGTGAATGAGCTAAATACGTTTTTTACATTCAGACATCCTTTAGATGGAAGAAATGGTTTTCATCACCGTTAATTTAAATGACCAAACATGCCTTTCTGCTCAATAAAATATGTAAAACCGAGCTGAAAGGTACCATGTGGAGGAATCACATAAAACTTGGTTCGACTAGCATATGCTAAAAACACGTCTCACAATTATTTCATCACAAATTTGGGCAGCACAAACATGTGTTGCGACGATGTAGTGGAGCCGAGTTAATGTTTCAGATTATAATAACTACGACACTCCTGGCCAGACTGCAGCTCATGCTGTTTTTTGTATTCCTCTCAAGAGCGCGTTCATAACTCTGTTTGGATGCCAAGCGTTTTGCTAGCCTATTACGAGGCAACAAGTGAGTCATTTCATTTTTACAGGGCTGTTTTGTTTCAATAGAGAGCGAGTGTTCCCCCTTACAAATGTGGCTTCTAATGAGCCTTTTTTTGCTCCCCGTCATTTTAAACCAGGCAGTGGTTGCATTTTTACCACATGGTATTTAGTAAAAAAAAATAAAAAAGAAATAAAACAAATTAATAAAAAATAAAAAAGCATTTGCAACATGTACATGTTCAAAAAACACAAATAAAAACAAATACACGGTGTGTATGTATATATACATACACACACACATATATACACACATACATACATACACACACACACACACACACACACACACACACACACACACACACACACACACACACATATATATATATATATATATATATATATATATATATATATATATATATATATATATATATATATATATATATATATAAGTACATGAGTACAGTAAGTCTCCAAAAGGGACAAGAGAGAGTGTGTATTTCACACTTGTGAGCAACTAGTTTCGGTGTAATCCAGATAACAGATGGCCATTTGGAGATTTGCTAATGCAAATGCAAGAAAGCCTTGTTTGTTTGCAATGTTTAACAGATTTGCAGCGGAGAAATGAAGGGATCGTTCAGGACGTCATGTGTAAACCTGCACCATTTTTTTGGAAAATGAGAATTTTTGGATTATTTAAATGACAAGGCAGGGCTCCCCCCTTAAAAATGTCTGACTTTCATTAAAATCATTTTTTTTTTCATAAAACAAATCAAAGTAGAGTAAAAATCCTCCAAATACAGACCGTTTCACCTTTTTATGCACTAATCATAACAACCTGTAACTCGATAACATAATCAATGTGTTTTATTCTCTCGTATGGAAATGGAGGCTACTTTAAGATGTAAAATATTATTTGGCTTGCACGTTGACGATGAATCATGCATTTTATATGACCACAAATGTGAAAGCTGTTGTGTGAAAATTTCAAGTGATAAAACCACAGACAGCACGCTGACTCAGCAATCTTTTCACCCATTGGTTTGTTTTACAGCCTTTTTTTCCAACAACGTTTGCACACTGCAGCATTTTGCAGAACGACTCATTTTTGGAAGAAAAAAAACATTAAAGGAGAAAAAAAAAATTCTGGGGAAGCTTAAGAGAATTCAAAGCGATGTAGCTTGTCTGGCCTTAAGCATGTGTGTAATTGGATGACAATGTTGCCCAACAGCTGGATCAAAAAATAGGTCACCATCAGGCGCGCTCTACGATACGCATCCCCCACACACCCACATCCAACTTTACCCCGCAGACAAAAATAGTGGTTACGATTATATTTAAAAACATGTTCACAAGAATAAATTAGACAGTTCAGTGAGATTAATGGCTATTTTGTTCACTCCAAAATGGCCTCTATGCACTTCAAAGGCTAGGTTTCGAAATTGCTGCAGTCTAAGCAGGGGCAAAAAAATGTCATAACTTTGCATTTTTCACGTCAAAACGTTTTACTAATTTGGGCTAATTGAGACAAAACCAGAGTAGAGGTTTGCTAAAGTATGAGGCCAGTTTTTTGTTTCAAAATGGCTGCTTCAAACCAAAATGGCCAACTTTTTGCTCAGTTTTGTGTATTTTTATTAATTCATGTATTTATTTTTTATGTAATACTGGTCCATGGGGCGAAATTTTGCTCACTTTCCAAGAGGTGGCAAGTGAATTTTGAGTGGTTGTATTCTTGACCTCGAAAGTTAACTCATTCACTGCCAGACGTGCAAAAATGTGTCCACTGCGGTACCAGGATTGTTGTCATTATCACTCGAATTCCAAGACCCACAGAATATTGACTTTTTGGAGAACATAAACATTCAATGCAGCGTAAGAAACCTTAGACACTTTTCTTTCATCAGAAAAAAAAGCTAATTTCTAAATTATATGGGTTTGGAGTTATATGACCTTGAAATGAGGGCGGCTGTCCAAAATCAATGCAATGCATACATATTGGTCTATTCAGTGCTTTAACAACAGCTGAAGCTGGAACAAAGCACTTACATGGAAAAAAAAAGAAATGCTGCCCTCTTGTGGAAGGGAAAAACATTGCCAGAGGGAATGATAGTGTGCTTTATCAGCACCCAAACAAGAAAAAAAACAAAATCAAAACAAATTAGGGACTGGCCAACTAAGTCATATTTTCAATTATAAATACATTCGGGAATGTGACACAACATAGTGAAAGAGTTAAGAGTTTCATTTGCATCATTTTATCTGATACAATGACTTTCTAAAAATTCTGCAGGCTGTTTATGAGAAAGAACACATAAACAAAAGACAATAATGTGCCGCGGATAGTCACATGTTATACTTATCCATGAGTAGTTTGCAGTGACGTGCGGTGAGGTTCATGGCTGGTGAGGCACTGACGTCATCGATGACGTCACCGCTCGTCTCTACTTGAACGGTAAATGTGAAAATTCAGCGATTTTGAAAAAAATCCTAAAACGGTGAAGATAAATGGACAAGAACTTTAAAGTACAAATCATTAAATACATCTAACTGTTTAATTTATTTTTTCATTTGATATTTCCATGACAGCTTTCCATGATGACAGGTGAGGCACTGCCTCACCTGCCTCCACTGACTGCACGTCACTGGTAGTTTGTGCACCTGTTACACCTTTTTCATGGTTGAAATTAACATTTTGAGTGACTTGATATCACTTTCCCCCACTCGCCGCGATGCACAAATGAAGATAAGTAAACAGCGAGACTGCACCCCCTCAGTCAAAATGACACCCACAAAGCACAACAACAGCATCCTTGCGCGAGGAAGACGTCCTAAGCTACTTAAATCTATCCCGCTTGATAGTGTTTGTGAAATGTTTGCTTGTGACTCCTTAAGCCATCCGCGTGACTGAGCGGAAAAGAGAATGGCCTTTTAAGGTACCTCACTATTGCCAGCGCCGCCTTCCTTATATTACAGATGATATCTGTTCTGAAGAGTTTGCTGACAAGCGTCTCCTAGATCCGAAATAGCCATAAAGCAGATGCGGATATCACGTACAGAAATGGCCTGTCTGTTGATAGAAAAAGGCTCTTTAAGCGGTGGGGGATTTAGCCTCTGACCCCTCCTGCTCAACCTCGTCGGACACGTCGACATCCTGACTCGGTGGACAGCTTCGCAAACCGCCGTCGCTCGTCCAACGCCGAAAAAGCCGTCGGGGAAATCCTTCGGCAAGCCATCTGGCACGATGTGGTCGAGATTTCAGCAAATAGACGTGCGGCGTCAAAGCGCAACGTTCGACGACATGTTTGGACAAATTGCGCCGCATGCTCTTGCGGCATCGGGTTTGATTGAATATCGGGAGAGAGCGACGGAGCGAGAGCGCGAAACAACATTAATCCCTTAAGCCCTTCAATGATGGCCTCTGACCAGGCCTTATGAGATCCACTACCCTCTACTAATCTGCTCCAAACAGTGATGAACCCAGAAAGTGGCTCTTGCGTTTAACAAACTGTTGACGGCGGGATTATCCGGGGTTGGGGCGACTCAAAAGTCAGAAATCCAAGCCACGAGTGCACGTCTTTCCATGTAAACAAGCATTTTAACCTCCCCCGCCCCTCCTGCCACCCTTGATGAAACCTATACTCAACAATTACACTTGTTGACAGAAAGCAAAGTGATGGCTCGAAAGCAGCTCATCTTTGACTGAGGAAGAATGATTACACGTGTACCTCGGTTGACCATGGCTGTCAAGTGCGGCGCATGTCAATGGGGATGACACAAAAGATTCAAAGGTCATGCTTTACTTAGAGGACAACCGACACCATTTTTCTGTTTCCTAACTGACATCAGTAAAACGTTTTATAGGATCTAAAATAGCCAAAACACGCAGGCTGATATTTTTAGTCAAATGCAAAACAATAAAAATGACTTAAAGTGTCCCAAAAATACTTCAAAATAACCTCGGAGATGCCGAGTTTCAGAAGGTCCCGTCCCCTTGTTCGTGACGTCACGCCAGGACGTCATGCCTTGCTCTACAATCAAAACAATGGCTTCAGATTCCGAGATGTTTTCTTGTGACTCATCTAGTTATGAATATGATTCAAGTAGTTCTGAAGAAGAAAGCATAAATGTTTGCAATCGATTAAAAAAGTCCTTCCGTCTCATTTTGAGGCATCTGGACTCCAATGTAGCGCCCAGAAAATGCACAAGATAGCGTCCAAGCTCCGTTGGAAATGGGCTGATTTGTCTGATGTCAACTAGTATCAAATAGTAGTCTTGGTGCAACACACAACAATTCACAATCGCGTTATTTGTTTTTTCCTTCTAATTTCGCCATCAACACGAAGTTTTCAGACCAAACAAAGTACCCAAAATGCATCGTGTGTCGCTTTCTCGGTCAGGGGCGTTCCTTCAGTGACGTGACGTGAGGACTCGTCACCAACTCAAAAACAAGACTTCCTGAATATTCAGCGTCTTAAAACGTATAATATAGCTATAGGCCGTGGAATCTTTTGCTCAGTAGAAGTCGTTTGAAGTGATTTTACAAATTATGGACACAACTTGTGCGGAAGCGTCGGTTGTCCTTTAAGGTTCTCCATCAAAGTTCAATCAAAATGGTTACAATAACGCAGTGGAATTGTTTCTCAAGGATAGCAATGGAAATGAAAACACAGGAGCACATAGAAGCATTAGCATTTTAGCTACGTCTATCTATCCATGCGGCAACTAGATCGAAGCAGCAATAAAAAGTGTCATTTGATCACGTATATTTGCAAGTACCGTGTTATCCGCACGTTGGAGTATCAGGTGCACCTTCAATGAATGGCCAATGGCCAACTGTTTACCTTATATAGGGTGCACCGCATTAAAAGGTAATACAATACAATACATATTGATTTATATAGCTCTTCAAATGACAGAAACAATTACATTGCTGTTTTCGAAAATTTAGGAAATAAAAATCAAACAACTCATTCCCTGCCAGACAATGTGCAAAAATGTGTCTCCTTCAGTGCCAGGGTTTTTGTCATTGTCACTTGAATTCCAGGACCCACAGAATATTGAGTTTTAGGACTACATAAACATTCAATGCGGCCTGAGAAACCTTCGACTGTCTTGTTTCATCAGAAAAAAAGTTAATTCATAAATTATATCGGTCTGGAGTTATATGAGCTTGAAATGAGGGCGGCTGTCCAAAATCCAATGCGATACATATATATTGGTTTATATAGCACTTTAACAACAGCTGAAGCTGGAACAAAGCACTAACATGGATAAAAGGGAAATGCTGCCCCATTGTGGAAAAGAAGAAACATTGCCAGAGGCCATGGCCAGCGCTTTATCGGCACCCAAGCTTGAAAAAAACAAAACCCAAACAAATTCAGGAATGGCACTCTACGTCATATTTTCAATTCCCGAATAAATTCGGGAATGGTAGTGAATGAGTTAGCGCTTAACATGGACACCCATCATACTGTATACGGCCTCAAGGGATTACAACACAATACAATACAATTTATTATAGTAATAATACATTTAATTTCTAAGCGCCTTTCAAAACTCTCAAGGACAATTTACAGTCACATATTTTTTTGTGCGGGTGAGCAGTGGCAGCCATTCACGCCAGCGTTCACTCTACCCGGATGTAATACAGCAGGAAAGTTATGAAAGGAAGAGGAAAGAAAGAAAGGAAAACAAAAAAAAAACCACAGACACAGAGAGTCATTCATTCTTCAGCAATTGCTGTACCCTCTTTGTGACATGAATCAGTTTTAGGACGACTTAAACATGCAATGCCGCGTATGAAATCTTAGACTCTCTTGTTTCATCAGAAAAAAAAGAGTTAATTCCTAAATTATATAGGGCTGTAGTTACATGACCTCGAAATGAGGGCGGCTGTTATAAGAGGCTTTCACATCTGCTGCAGCTGGAATTTTACACTTTACAGAACATTTAAAATACTATGTCCAAAAAATAAGAATATTTATCCATAAATAAGGTGCATGGGCTTTAGTGAAAATTTAATGATTTTTGAAGTGCCTTATCGTGCAATAGCCAATCACTTCTATGCGAGCAACCTCCGGTCAGCTTTCTTTATCCTCAGTACTACGTTACCATGGAAATAGAAGTCCAGAACATGGGGTGAGCCATTGGTTTGGTGCTATTGTATATACTGTAAAACTGCAGTGAGTCTGCACTTTGAAGCGGCAATGGCAAAAAGCGAAAACTCGCAGATGTAAACGCATCTCGTAAATCGTGTAATGCAGTGACCTGTCGCCGCAATCGTTTGGCAGTCGCCGTGGGGTAGGGGGAACCGAATCGAGGCGCAGTCGGTGAGCAGGAGGCCTAATCCTGTTTTTACACAGGCTGGCAGCTTAAATAAAAGTGGAGTTCACCATTTGGATTCGCAGATGACAGAGCTGTCTTCCCAGATGGCATCTAATCTCGCGGCGGGTTGTGACGCGACGCCCGTTATCCTCCCCGGCAATGACACGTTTGAGGACAGGTTGCCAGATTTAATGTGTCTCCCGTCGCCAATAGGTATTCTCTTTAACGGCACGCACTCGCATTACGGGGCAGCTTACAAGAGGCGGCGACGGGGGCCAACAATGCCTCCAGGTTTGCTTAAAAGCTGTCCGGACTTGGCGGCAAGCGGCGCCGTGGTGGTCCGTTCCTTTTTGCTGGCCTAATGAGCCGTAGTGTGAAGAGCGGAGTGGCTGGCAGAAACATTTCAATGTTCTCACGCTGCAAATGAAGAGATAGCTTTGCAATTTTTTGAGGGAGGGAAAAATTAACAGTTAGAATAGCTATTTTTAAATCTGTGTTTGGCATATCTGCACAGTAAGAGCTAATACATGCGCTAATGTGAAATTTTGTTCAATATCCATTTCATACACAGGACTATTCAATAGTTTAATCGCCTTATTTAGATTAAATATAGCTCTCTGTGACACGGTGACAACTCCACAAGCACTGGGAGAAATTCCTCGAGCTTTTGGTGGAACTGTTGTCAGGCGCTAACTTTTGTCCCGCTTTCAAGGTGGCACGAACTGAACAGGTTTTAGGTGGGTTGTATGAGGAGAAAAAGAAAACACATTTACAATGGAATAGACACCTTGGCAAAAAAAGTCCCAAAAGATACAAATGGATTGGATTAGCCTTTATTAGTCTCGCAGTCGAAAAATGTACATTTCACAGCAGCAAAGTGATGAAAGAGAAAAGGAAAGGAAGAAGTAGAAAAACAAAATTAAGGACCTGCTGTAAAGGCAGCCACTGTCGCGGCGCCATCTTGAAGTCAAAACAATAACCAAAAAAACTAAATAACAAATAATGTGACACAATAGTCATTCAATTTTAAGAACTTTTAGCACCCTCTTTGTTGAATGAAGCAGTTCTAGATGAAAGCGTCCTTTTCACCAATGTTTCAGTGACGTCATGGTAAAATATGCACGCCTGCTACGAGCTAAATGTTGAAAGCAAACACGAAGCTGTAGCATCCATTGACGAAAAGGGATTGTCTCACATCTCCTGTCCCATGTAAATCCGCTTCAATTCCAAGCCGCGACCGTTCCACATACGCATCGCCGTTCTGCGATGATATGCTTTTATACCTCGCGCGTTTTCTACTAATATGATTTCATGAAATGACACTTTAATTTATTTTAAACATAAAAATAGTGCCTTGTAAAACAATTTCACAAATACAACCAACCTCTTTTCTTCTCATCGCGGGAAAGCGGTGATTTGTTTGCCATAATAAAACATGCGCTATTAATGATTATTAGGATTATTACACAGGATGTACTCTAAGTAACAAAACAGAATGTAGGTGGATTATTCTGATTATATGAGTTCAGCGATCATGCCAAATATACGAGTGCAGATTTACAGAAACCCAAGCAAACACGAACACACAATCAAACACACACACACACACACACACACACACACACACACACACACACACACACACACACACACACACACACACACACACACACACACACACACACACACACGCACACACACAAGTTGGCCGGGCAGCAAGAAACACTTCCTCCAATTCCCATCCCGATAGGTTCTATTGAAACGACGACCACACAACGACACATAGAAATGGGAATCAGCTGAAAATATGTGACATAATCACATTAGTGTCTTCAGCAACACAAAGCGCATAGTCAACTTCCCTTGATCAAGGCACATCTGGAGGGGCGGGGACCTTGAACCCCACCCCTCCATCCCCCAAACCCCTCCACTTCTCCCACAAGCCCCCAACCCACACTCCCTACACCACTAAAATGAAAACAAGCTGCTTCACTCTGCTCGTAGGCCGACACAGGACAAGAACTTTGACACAATAATGGATGAGCCCCGGCAGCCACACAACCTCCATGTGAAGATGCCAGAAAAAGGGGGAAAAAAACAAGGGGGGAAAGATCTTGAATAAGCCTCGGAACAGAACGCCCACTGTTTTCCCAGTGCTACTGAACTCTGACCTGGAAATGTGAATGTTCAAAGCAGCAATTTTTATTCTCCGAAAGTGGGAGGACTGAACCACTGTTGTCCCTTTATTTCATACACGGGTCAAAATACGCAAAGTAAAATCAGCAATTAAATCCTCTGAAAAATTGCTTTGTTTCTTTGTCGTTGTTATTTTCAGGTCAACTGCAGCATCGTTTTGGGTATGAGATCTGACATCAAAACCCTCCCAAAAAGGCTCAACAGTGTCCCTCAAAATTCTTTGAAAATGTAGTCCTTGAATCCTGTTTGTCTTGGCAACATTTGGATTGTATTGGATTTGATTGGATGTACCTTTATTTGTCTCACAGTGGAGACATTCACACAGCAAAGTAAGAAAAGTAGAAAAACAAAATTTGAAAAGTAGAATAACAAAATTTGATAGTAATAAAAATAATAATATATCTCATTCATAATAACCTTTCAAAACTCTCAAGGTCACTTTACAGTCACAGGATAGGTTTTTCTGTGGGTGAGCAGCAACAGCCACAACCAGGAATACCTCAAATAGAAAGCCAGTTAATATACGTATTGCTAACATATAGCCAGCCCGATAGCTATCTAAATAGCTATCAAGCTAATAGATAGCTACCCAGATAGCCAGCTAGATACCATCTAGATAGCCAGCTAGTTCATTCATATTTAAAGACAAAACATAAAGTCTCTAAAAAAGAGGAGTGTGCAATTAAAAAAATAGAATAAAATCACATGTGTTCATAAAGTGGTGGCTTAATAAACTAAACACACTTATAACCCAAAACAGGTTTAAGTCACATAGTCATCTCGACAATGATCAGTCCCACAAAAATTCACCAATCCCTGTTTAGACATATAATGCTCACTCTCGCCATTTCAATGGTCTTTATAAAAAAACATATCCAATATATTTTTGTTTATTTATTTATAACCTTTTGTCATTTGTTCTCACTGTCTATTCTCGATCTAGAGAGATAGCAAGCTGGCTAGCTAGCACTCATGTCGAGCTAGCAAGCTAGCTCGCTAGCTAGCTGTCACGCCTAGCTAGCTAGCTGTCACGTCTAGCTAGCTAGCTATCACATCGAGATAGCTAGACATGGATATTGACATGTTTATCGATCTATATGTGTGAATAATTGTAAACAAAGCCGTTATGATAAACAGAAGGTGACAGTCATCATTAACGGCGCCATGCTTCAAATTTGAGTCCCCGTTAATATTTCCAATTGGTCCACCACCGCCAACCTCCTCCTCCTTAATACGTAAAGCGCGGAACAAAGGCTGGTTTCTGTTTCTGCTCTCGGCCCGCTGTGAGCGTAAGGCCCTGGCCAGCCCATTAACACCCACCTCCACATGTTCCATTCCAACACTGGGAGCTAATTACAAACACTGGCCGGCTTTAAAAAGCTCTCCGAGGCGTGCCGAGGGGTGGGGGGAGAAAAGATGACAGAGGGCAAGAAAGGGAGAAAGAAAGCCGGCGGGCAAAGAAAGTGAAAGTGAGAGCAAGGCGCTCAAGTGAGGGAGGGAGACAAAAAAAAAAAAAAACACAGAGGGGCTTGGAAGCCAGGAAGAAGAGGAGTGGATTTGGCGCTAATGAATCCATCGCCAAGTCCACTGCACAAACGTTCACTCAATGTATGTGTGGCCACTCAAGGAGTATGGGCTCTCCAAATGTTCCACTTTTGTTCCTGGTGGAATTCCTCAAGAACACAAGCATCCAAAGGTGTGATGGGGTCTTACTCGCTTTTCTTTTGGCCTCTTTCAACATGTCGTTGAAGTTGTGTTTGAGTGTAAAGTATTCAAGTGGGGATGGGAATGAGGGTGGGGTGGGGGGTTCTAAGCAGGCGTACAGATTTCTCATTAGCTCTCTCTGGCTTGTATATGGTTCCAAAAATTCTTCTATGAATGGTTTGATGGTTTTCGATAAAGATGAAAAAAAAAGAAACAAGAAATAAACTACAGTGATACAGTAAAGTCTCGTTATATCGATATTCAAGGGAGTCCGAAAAAATATCGCTATAACCGGGACTATCGATATATCCGACCCCGTTTGCATGTAATTTTCTCCGTGCGTGCATAGAAATAGTATCGATATAACCGGGACTATCGATATATCCGATATCGATATAACGAGACTTTACTGTATCTCTGTTTACGAACCCCTTGGCTTACAAAATATTCGGTTTACGAATGTTACATTTATGAACATTTTACCTTGGCATACGAACTCTTTTCGGGATACACACGTTACTGCCACAATGAGTGATGTGTCGTTTGCGAACGAGCCAGTTCTCTTAACAAGAAAATGGTGGACGACGGCTTAGTCCTCTATTCCCCGCCCCCAGTCTTTGGTTAACGCCACTTTTTTTGGGGTCCACTAACACCTGGTAAATCGTGACAGGATATGCCTCATTGGTATTGTATAGAAGCAAAATAAAACATAAAATGTGATATTTTTGAATTTGAATCTGGCTTTTTGCAGGCTGTAGCACATTAACAGCATTTCAATTGGCTCTGCATGTGATGTCATGAGCGTAGTATAGTTTACCTTTGCCGGTTTGAAAACGTCGAATTTTTCTGGTGGGATTGTTGGGCTGGGGGGGGAGGGGGGGGGGAGAAATAATCATGACACGAACAAGACAAGCATGTGTTCAACACACAATAGCGCGTCAGATCTCCACGGTCACAAGCCGCGCTAGACTTTGAGTTGTAAAACCATCAATGGGAACTTGGAATCCCCAGCTACAAGAAGGCATCTCCACATAAGACACATGACGAGCATGCGACTCATGTTTGGCCCCGGGGTTGCGGTTAGCGCGGTCGTTCCCACATGTAACGACCTCTAATCAAGTCCCGCGCTGAGCCGCCCGAGGCGCGGGGATCAGACGGGTCTTAAAGTGTGCCATCAACCGCAAATTACGGGCCTTGATTTGAGGTTAACCGAGTGCCACTCGACTGAGTGGAGCAGACAGTCGGGAGCACCTTGATTGGCAGCAACCTGTGATGGAGCTTAGAACGCATCAGTGGGATAAAGTCGAGACATGTCGCTATGGCCGGGTTACCGCTTGCTCTCATTGGGCTTTTCATTAGGGACACCTGCACTATCCGACTATAATAATAATAATAATAATAATAATAATAATAATAAATACCATTTACAAGTGCCTTTCAAAAATCTCAAGAACATAGCAATGATGTCAAATTATTTTTTTTCCCCCGGGTCACATTGTAGTTACAGTTTCCTGAATTCGGGGAAGCCATTAAAATGTTTAATCTGCTCCACATATTACATACAGAGCGCACAACAGATTAATAAATAACTTGTTTTTAAATTCGAAGTAAAAAATAATGACTGTTATTGTGGTCTGCATACAACAATTTGAAATTTTGGTTCGAACTTTCGCGTCACATAAGCTTCACATAATTTCACAAGTTTGATTTGCTTTCGTGGGCCGAATGAAATGATGTGATGGGCCAGATTTGGCCCCCGAGCCTTGACTTTCACAGTTAGCTGAAAGCTGAGATGGACTTTATACAGTAAAGTCTCGTTATATCCATATTCTCGGGAGTCGGAAAAAATATCGATATAACCGGATTATCGATATATCCGATCCTGCGTCGAACTGCATTAAAAGAGGGCAATAAATGGGGGATCTTTTTATATGGCATGTAATTTTCTCCTTGAGTTCATGGATTGTGTATCTAGCATGCTTTTGTACTGTAGTGAAGTGAAAAATAAACTTAAGCATTAAATAAAAACATCTTTACACTTTTTTAATAACTATTTCCTTTCTAAAATTCAACCAATGCAAAATCCTCACGTTGTTCTAAACACACGAGATAAACCACGAACGGCAGCATGTACATACATATGAAAATCAGTGATTATTGCAAGCGATAAAAAGATACAGTAAAGTCTCGTTATATCGATATCGGATATATCGATAGTCCCGGTTATATCGATACTAGTTCTATGCACGCACTGAGAAAATTACATGCAAACAGGGTCGGATATATCGATAGTCCCGGTTATATCGATATTTTTTCGGACTCCCTTGAATATCGATATAACGAGACTTTACTGTATCTGAATACAACACAATTAAATACATGTATGGAAAACAAAAACTACAACGTTTACATTACTTACGTTGATAAAGTATACTGCGGCACGTCAAACTCTTTCGCAATGGAGGATTTGCTTCTTGTTGGATTCTCCTCCACAGCCACTATTGCCTTGTACTTCGTTCCGATACCACAATTGTTACGTTTCCCCATGGTTGAAATTAGTGTTGAACAACTGTATATAAGAAGACTACAGTATGTTTCAGATGCTATTGCAGCAGTAATGAAAGATGTGAGCTCTGCTACACGAAAGCTGGTCATGTGACCAACGGTGTTACAGATACAGATTTCGCTAATGGTGGTACTGTATTGAAATCCTTAAGCAAATATTGATTCAGCTTGAAGCTGCTTTTGTATCGATATAAGCAGACCAAATTGGCTGGCGGGAGATGAAAAGGGCATCGTAGTAACCTGATTATCTTAATAACCGGATATCGTACTAACCGGAACTAATTATATCATAAAAGACTAGAAATTTGCCGGGAAATGAAAATAGTATCGTAATAAGCAGTACTATCGATATAACCGATATTGATATAACGAGACTTTACTGCAGTAGGATTAGTGATCTTTTTTATTATATGCGTCAGATAAGGTAAATACTGCCCTACCACTGTTATGTCAATGTTTTTGTTGTTTTTTCATATGCTTTTGTGGGCCGAATGAAATGATGTGGAGGGCCAGATTTAGCCCCGGGGCCTTGATTTTCACACCTGTGGACTTTATAGTAGGATTAGTGCTATTTTTTTTATTATATGCGTCAGATAACGTAATCACTGCCCCCCGTTATGTAGGTGTTGTTGTTTTTTATTATTATTAAGCGTCTATATTAGGGTCCACTGTGGTGACTGTCCTGCTATGAAATGGAGAGCCACAGTCAGCCATTTATATTCCATGCTGAAAGAATAATCGCCAAAGAAGCGATGACGGAAGTGCGGTTAAAATAAAATAACGGACTGATCAACTGACAGTTTGGTTGCTCCTCATGGTGGATTGATAATGACGGATGGGTATCCATTCACGGATGATGGATGGCAGATTGGCAATACAGTAAAGTCTCATTATATCGATATCGGTTATATCGCTAGTACTGCTTATTACGATACTATTTCTATGAAAGCAAGGAGAAAATTTACATGCCGCAGGATCGGATATATCGATAGTCCGGTTATATCGATATTTTTTCCGACTCCCGAGAATATCGATATAACGAGACTTTACTGTATTTAGTCAAATTCCCCATCACTGAGTATTGCCGTCACTTATTGAATCAAATGTCGGGTGATTAGATGTTATTTGGGCTTAAATTGTGATGTAATGGAGCCCCCCCCCCCACACACACACACCTGAATGGAGTTATCTGAATCAGACATTTTGGAACACTTAAAGTACATGCATCAGCCGTAAAAGCAAAAGACTGTTTTATTGTACTGTTTTACCTCTGCAAGGAGCTTTTTATCATGTGTACATTTTAGTACATGAATTAAAAAAAAGTGGTAGCAGCACAAGGACATTGCGGGTGCCAGGTTTCTACTTTTTTTTTTATGTGGGGGTCTTACTTTGCAGTCACCTTATTCGCTGCCTTTAATTACCACACCATAAAGCCATGCAGACATTTTCCCTCCAACCCTTCTTTCTCCCAAATGTATTTCCAGAAGACTTTGTTAAGCTGGGAGCGCAAGTAAAGCGAGCGTTAACCCCAGATGGAAGGCCTGGAGATGACTTTGTCGCAAGAGCACGACTCGCTGCAAAGGCAAGTGGCCAACAAAACAGGCTCCCACTGTTTAATGTCAATACACTCGCAGCCCTGCATTTGTGTTCTGTAAACAAGGTTAATTCTTCTTTTAATTGCGAATCACAACGCAGAGTATGACATTGCTTATTGAGCCAATTAAAAAATGGCGTTTCATCACCACTAGCGCAAGAAAAAAAAGGAAAAATAAAAACCACTCAGGTGGAATAGGGACCGAGCTAGCCCATGAACGACATCAGGTAGAAATAGGGCCCACTTGCATCTTTGACTTCTCATTTGTAAAACAAAGCACACTGATACCTCGGCATACGAACGCTTTAGCTAACGAACTTTTCGAGCTCATACACCTCTACACACCTTCTTGACGCCACAGGTTTGCTGACCAGACATTCTTAGATGTGCCAAAAACCAATCGGAGGCTCAGAGGGTATCGAGCCTTTTCCGTTGCCGATCCCATTCTCCGGAATGATCTGCCACTAAACATTCGGCAAGCCTCCTCACTGCCCATTTTTAAACCCGTCTCAAAACTCACTTGTACTCCTTGGCATTCAACTCAGCATGACTCCGACTTCATCTTGGTGTCACTCCCTGGTGCTTTCTACTATCTTTGTCACTGCTTTATTTCCTGTATACGTTATCTGTCCATGTTGAGTGCTTTGTTACAGCTTCAGTTTGTTGTTAAAGAAATCAATATACTGTATATTGTATTGTATTGTCCATATTTTGCTGCACTTTTATGCTTTACAAAACATTTATATCTGAATTTTTGGGTGGCTTGGAACAGATTAGCACATTAACATGGAAAACACGTCTCAACTTGCAAACATTTTCTAATTCATAAATTTGTTCGGGAACCAATTAATTTCATCAGTAGAAGTACCACTGTGAGACTTATTTGTCGTGTTTTCACTGTGTGTGTGGCCCGCGAGAAAAATTAGCTTGACACACCCCTGCTATAAACCAGTATGAAGTAGCATCTCGTAAGGTAGTCGGAGGATTTGCGAAGAAACTTGCACAACAGTGCATCTAAACTCCGGCAGCACACATTTCTAAACAAGAATTCATATCGTGGCCGGCATCTATCTTACGGTACATAAAGTGCTTCTTCATCCTGAAGTAAAATGTAAAGCCCCTCCATTATCAACCCAAAAAAAGGGATTATGGCTAATTGAGCATTGTAGCCAGATAATTGGGCCCGAGGATCTATCCACATGGAGAGAAGAACCCTCATGGCCGCCTTATTTAAAAAAAAAAAAGGACACAAAGGCAGGGGGTGGAGTAATTCGAGTTAAGGGATTCTCAGCAGCTCTTGTGAGACCTTGTTTCACACACACGTCTCAAAGTGGAGCTAATAACTTAACGCTAGTGTGTTTTCACTCTTGAGGGGTCTTTCTTCTTGGCACCTCCAACATTCTCCCAGATCCCTTTTGCTCAAGGACCCTTGAGGGACTCTGTGGAGCTCGCCAAATTCAACACACAAAGACTTGCGTTCGCTTTATCCCTTTCTTTTATTGGGTCTCACACACGTATAACCAGTGTGATCAAATGATCAATACACATCTTGGGAACATCCCTGACATTATTTATCCGCACTTCCCTTAAATGCCATAGCATAAAATTATTTTACGCTAAAGTGTCCTTGAGAGTTTTGAAAGGTGCTTCGAAATTAAGTGTATTATTATTATTATTATTATTATTATTATTATTATTATTATTATTATTATTTTGTACATAATGCAAAGATATATGCTGCTATGAGTATGTATATAATATATAATAATATATAATAATAATAATAATAATAAATATATAAATCATCATATTAATAATAATAATAATAATAATACATTTCATTGATAAGCGCCTTTCAAAACTCACAAGGTCACTTTACAGTCACAGGATGTGTGTGGGTGAGCAGCGGCACCCACACGCGCCAGCGTTCACTCAACGCAGAAGTAACTCACATAGATAGCAAGATAGCTAGCTAGTGAATATATAGCTAATAGCTAGCAAAGAGATAGCAAAGAGATAGCTAATAGCTAGCGAATAGATAGCTAATGGCTATCGAATAGATAGATAATAGCTAGCGAATGGATAGCTAATAACTAGCGAATTGCTAGTGAATAGATAGCTAATACATAGCGAATAGATAGATACAATGTACAATATATCTTCATATTATCTTAAAAAGTCTCCAACAGTTAAAGTTGGAAACCTCCAACAGTCTCCAACAGTGACAGTTGAAAAAAAAAATGGTCTCGGTTGTCCGTTTTTTTTTTGTTTCCTAACTGACATCAGAAAAACGTTTTATAGCATCTAAAATACCTAAAAAACGCAGGCTGACATTTTAGTCAAATGCAAAACACAAATAAAAATGACTTAAAGTGTCCCTAAACTACTTCAAAATGACCTTTCAGTTTCAGAAAGTCCCGCCCCCTTGTTCGTGATGTCACGCCAGGACATCTTGCCTTGCTCTAGAATCAAAACAATGGCTTCAGCTTCGGAGAATATGCTTTCTTATTACTCATCCAGTTATGAATATGAATCAAATAGTTCTGAAGAGGAAAGCATAAATGTTTCCAATCGATTAAAGAAGTCCTCTCGTATCAATTCGAGCCGTCTGGACTAATGTAGCGTCCCAGAAAATGCACAAGATGGCGCCCAAGCTCCGTTGGAAATGGGCTGATTTGTCGGCTGGGAATTTGTGTCAACTAGTATCAAATAGTAGTCTTGGTGCAACACACAACGATTCACCATCGCGGTATTTATGTGTTTTCCTTCTAATTTCTCCATCAACACAAAGATTTCAGACCAAACAAAGTACCCAAAATGCATTGTGTATCGCCTTCTCGGTCAGGGGCGTTCCAGACGTGACGTCAACTCGAAAACAAGACTTCCTGAATATTCAGTGCGAGTCTTAAAACATAAAATATAGCTATATGCGGTGGAATCTTTGTTAAAAACGCTCAGTAGAAGTCATTTGAAGTGATTTTACAAATTTTGGACACATGGCGTAGGTTGTCCTTTAAAGGCACTGATCTTACACACAAATACAGCATTTCCACTTTATGAAACCAGTTTGATTATTTTATATTTTCTTTTATGTTTTTATACTGGTATTTTGTATTGTTAAAACATGCAACAAAATGTGGTGGGTTGAAATCTGCTTTGAATATCAGTAGGATTAAATCGTCAGGAGCTTCAGGATGTCACCCAGCGGAGAGAACTAAATTGGTGTTGAAGTCGGCGGCTAAGCAAGTGGAAGTAAGTGTAACGCTGCTAATGTGCTCTCAATCCCTCCGCGGTGACCTTTCCCTCCTCCCTGTCGTCGCTTCAGACAAACCGTCCAAGGTTGCCCTTGACTCCTCCTCGAATGCCCGGGCTATTTGTGACCCCCGTTTGACAGTTCTATCCCAGCTAGCAAGTTAGGTTGCCTCGTGCTCAGCTCCCCAACGGCCTCTCGTCGGCGCAAGTAGTGTTTTTCCATTGCTTACATGAAGATTATGTTTTCCTCTGGGATCCGCCACCCTAGCCTTAACATTTGCCACAATGTATAATTTACAGAGGCCATATACCGTATGTGCGTAGAAAAAGACAACATAGAAGGACCAAAACGAACTCCTAATTGTGATCAAAGCATCACACTCCCATTGGTTTAGTAACATGATGAGCAAAAATCTTAAGCGAGATAGTGATAATTAGCGACATATACTTTATTTACCGTAATTTCCAGACTACACAGCACACCTCATAATAATAATAATAATAATAATAATAATAATAATAATAATACATTTAATTTATAAGTGCCTTTCAAATCTCTCAAGGTCACTTTACAGCACTGGTGTCAAAGTCAAGGCCCGGGGGCCAAATCCGGTCCGCCACATATTTTTTTTCGGCCTGCGAAGGCAAATCAAACTTGTGAAATTCCATCATACTTGCTAAAATCCTAACCAAAATGTCATATTTTCGGATGTAAACCACAATAAGTCATTTTTCTTGA
Source organism: Hippocampus bargibanti (assembly GCF_051943395.1). Classification (NCBI taxonomy): domain Eukaryota; kingdom Metazoa; phylum Chordata; class Actinopteri; order Syngnathiformes; family Syngnathidae; genus Hippocampus; species Hippocampus bargibanti. The sequence goes on along the minus strand of NC_142738.1, from coordinate 6,050,241 downwards.
CTTCAGATTTGAAAACTAGTTATTAATTATTTTATTCAGCGTTCTGTATGTAATATGTGGCGGGGATTAAATATTCTAATGGCTTCCCCAAATTCATAATGGCACTCCGGAGGAAACCATATCTACAATGTGGCCCGCGGCAAAAAACGACTTTGACACCCTTGCTTTACAGTCACAGGATAAGTTTTTTCCTGTGGGTGAGCAGCGGCAGCCACACGCGCCACCGTTCACTCAACCCGGAAGTAACTCAAATTGATAGAAAGCTAGCTAGCTATTAGATAGCTTATAGATCACTAGCTAACTGGAAATATAGCTAATATATAGCTAGCTAATAGATAGCTAATATATATTTTATTTCTTTATTTTTATTTTTTTTTAACTCATTTACTTTCATTCACAAAATTATTTGGGAATTGAAAATTGCCATAGAGCGCCATACTCGAATTAGTTCGGGTTTTGGTTTTCTTGCTTGTGTGCCGATAAAGCGCTGACAAGATCACAGGCAATGTTTTTCCCGTCCACAAGGGGGAAGCATTTCCCTTTTTCCATGTTAGCGCTTTATTCCAGCTTTAGGTGTTGTGAAAGCGCTATATTAACCAATATGTATGTATTGCATTGTATTTTGGACAGCTGCCTTAATTTCTAGCTCATATAACTCCAGACCCATACAATTTATAAATTATCTCTTTTTTTTCTGATGAAAGAAGAGAGGCTGAAGTTTCTAATGCTGTACTGAATGTTTATGTAGTCCTAAAACTCCAGATTCTGAGGGTCCTGGAATTGAAGTGACAATGACAAAAACCATGGCACTGGAGTGGACACATTTTTGCACGTCTGGCAGTGAATGAGTTAATATCAACTATAAATAAATGAGAAATTAGAAACGTTCCCCATGAAATGCAAAAAATGGTTTGCCTACCACACATTATTTCACTAGATTAAAAAATAGATGAATAAAAATGAGCGAGCAAAAATAACTACCAGAATTAGCAAAGGGTTCAACAATGTCTCGACATCCCCACCTTTGTACAGTAAAATCTGATACTGGATATTATCAATTCACCAATCAAATTTGAAGCTCAAAAGTGAAGCGCACGCTATGAGCAAGTGACGAGGCATTTTATTACATTCTGAAATGTAAAACGTCATTTGAGTCAATCTTCTGGGGTTCAAATCATCACAAGGCCCGATCGGCCGGTAGCAAGTGGGCGGTTAAAGCCCAGTAGCTGAAAGGTTAATACGGCGAGCACATGTTGCCTCGTACAACAGGTGGTGGCGCATGATCGTCGGCTCTCGGGCATTCCAGCTTTTCATGCTGGTGGCCTTTTGATATTCTTGGATTTACGCCGCCGCCTTCCCCTCCTTTCAAGCGCGCGGACCTGACTGACAAGCTAATCGTCGGGCTGGGATCCCCTCAGCTATTGATTCCTCAGCAACGCGACACCCTCCCAGTCAATGAAACTGCAATATAATGCTTGAGCTGCAAAGAAAAAAAAAAAACGGGGGGGGGTTCAGGGGGGGGTGTAGTGGTGCGTATTAGCATGTTGAGCAACTGGAAGAAATTTGCCGCCGCTGCCCGACTGCGCTGCTGGGCCCCCTGTTTGCAGCTGCCGGTTGGTAGAAACAGAGCAGCAGCAAATAAAGTTGGCAGAGTAGGAGGGGGGGTAGGGGGCATGGGGGGTTGTGGGTGGTGGAAATGTGTCTCAGGGGGTGGACGCTTGGAGGGGTAGGTTATTAAAAGCCACAAAGTGGAGCCCATGCTGGGTATAGAGAAATAGCCACAGCGTGCGAGAGGCACAAAAGGAACAAGAAAGGGGGCCCAGCTTTCTAAATTGTTCTAATCCTTTTGAGTGTTTTATTTCATTCATTTCAGCAGCTTCTAAAATCGGCCTGGCCCGGCCGCGAGATATTCAAAAGCAGCGGTAACCAATGTCTTGGAGTACACATTGCTTTGTCACTGTGCTTGAGTAGTTTTTGCGTTGCATTGGAGGATTTTTCGTCACTGCTTTGACTTTAATCCTTACGTTTCAATACAGATATTTTCTTTCTTTTGTCAATATAGGCTTTTTTTAAACCAACTGCATGGATGTCAACATAATGTATTAAAAGAGAAATGGAGGTTGAGTCAACCACAATTGATTGCTTAATTGAGATTGTGAGGCCTGAATAGACTGAAAACATAGCAAGAGTCACTTACAGGAACCTGAACCAGACATTATGAATGACAACACATTCTGAGAAAAAAAGATATTCCCCATCCATAGCCTTATTTAAGATTTTTTTTTATCATCCAATGTACAGGGTGACCCAAAAAAGAATGCATACCCATAAACATTTTAATTGTGGCTTTGATTAAAAAGCTATTCATTTCAAATAAAAACCACAAATTATTCAGTTTATGGAAGACCATTCACTAGAGTTTTAGCTATTTCTGTCCATTTTTATTCCATTTATGGCTTTCCCAAGATGTGTTCTAAATGTCCACCATTTTGTTGCAAGCAAACCTGCACTCGTCTAGCAAAGTTGTCAATCACTTTTACACACTCCTCTTTTGTTAGAAAACATTGCTGCAGTGAGTGACTCAGTAGGACGCATCTTTTTGGATCACCCTCCCGAAAGAGGAGTGTGTAAAAGTGAATGACAACTTTGTCAGACGAGTACAGGTTTGCTTGCAACAAAATGGTGGACATTTGGAAGACATCTTGGGAAAGCCATAAATGGACTAAAAATTGACAGAAATAGCGGAAACTCTGGTGAATGGTCTTCCATAAACTGAATACTGTGTGGTTGTAATTTGAAATAAATAGCTTTTTAATCAAAGCCACAAATGAGATTGTCATGGGTACGCATCATTTTGGGTCACCCTATACAAAAACAAGGTGTATTTCTTTTCCGTTCATATTAGCTTCTTTTTTTGGTTTTTTAACTTGGGCATCTTTCTTGATTCTTGAAGTTCGACATACATAATAATTTAATAGCAGACTAAAAGTTAGGCTAATGGATTGGATTAAATTCGATTAGCCTTCATAAGTCTCACACTGAAGAAATATACATTTCACAGCAGCAAAGTGATGGAAGGAAGAGGAAAGCAAAGAAAGAAGTAGAAAAACAAAATACAGGAGCTGCTGGAAAGGCAGCCACTCTTACAGTGTAATCTTGAAGTCAAAAGAAAAAATAATAATAATATGACAACACAAAGACACAGTCAGTCAATTTTCAGTTTCAGTTTGTTTTATGAAGCAGTTGTCAATGAAACAGGAGAGGATCAAAGCGTCCTTTTCACCAGTGGATCAAGGATGTCATGGTGCTACAAGCTAAAAGTTGAAAGCAAACACAAAGCTGTAGCATCCATTGACGAAATTGTCTCACATCTCCTATGCCACGTAAATCCGCTTCAATTCCAAGCCGCGACAGTTCCACATCCGCACCGGCGCTCTGCTAATGCTAACTTGCTTCAGGTTTAAAACATGTTAGATGATTCTTTTTCTTCCTTCGAAGTTTTCATAATTGCTCGTTTATAATTGACTCACAAAAAAACATTACAAATTACTTTTACACTAAAGTGTAGCTCCTTGACCTCGTTTTAATTGTTGGTTTTTATGACACAAATATCTTCCCCTGTACTTTTGTACACCACCTTTCAAAACACAAAAAAAAAACCACGCACACTTTCACTATTTTATTAAAAAATACCTGCGTTCACTGTGAAAATACTTTCCACTGTAAACCAAACAGACAGAAACCTGCCATCAGGTCATTTGAGCAGCGCTCTGACTGCTCTCCAAATCCATAAGCAGCTACTCTAAATATTGATCCTTAACCACAATTAGCCCTATTACTGCTGGCTGCGGTTATTTGTTCCAGTATCCAATTTCCAAGCTGTGTGAACAACTTAATTAAAACAAATGTGCTACAAATATATATCAGGGATCAGCAGCCTTCAAAAAGCCTCTTGTGGCCCCCGGGGCCCAGTCAATTCAACAAGGAGGCCGGCCAATCAATGTGGCTGCCGGTTCTTAATGCAACAAGGGACTTCATCAAACGTGAATGGTGACAACAACAACAACACACAGCAGAGTGGGCGGCCGAATTATGTCTAATGGCCTCTCTGGGAAAGGGAAAATGGGAGAGAAAGGCAAAAAAAAAACAACAAGAAAACAAGCCAGTTGTTGGTTTGTGGCATATTTGGAAATATTCAAACACTCTCCAAATAAATACATAAATACAACATAGCCTATAACGCGAAAACGTGTGCACAACTCTCACATTGTTGTCAATATTGTATAGTAGTAATAGAAGTAGTTTGTCAAGAGCTGGTAATATATCCATTTTTCCTTCCAAGCATCCATCCACCTATCCATCCATCCACCCATAAATCCATCCATCCATCCATCCATCCATCCAATTATCCATCCATCCAAGCATCCATCCATACGTTCATCCATCTATCCATTCGTCCACCTATACATCCATTCAATTGTCCATCCAAACCAGTCCCCCATCCATCCATCCATCCATCCATCCAATCACCCATCTATCCATCCATCCAATTATGCATTGATCCATCCATCCATCCATCCATCCATCCATCCATCCATCCATCCATCCATCCATCCATCCATCCATCCATCCATCCATCCATACGTTCATCCATCTATCCATTCGTCCATCCATCCATCCATCCATCCATCCATCTATCTGTTCAATCCTCACAAGAGTCGCGGGGGGATGCTGGAGCATTTCCCAGCCACCGTCAGGCATCTTCACAGCCAATCACAGGACACACGGAGACAGACAGCCATTTGAGCTAAAAAATACACCCCTGGTGGAAAACGAGAGGATTCCATTTGCATCTCAAGCATGTTTTTAAATGTGGTAGCATTATGGAGTACCCATAGAAAACCCACACAGGCACAGGGGGAAATTTCACACAAGAAGGCCAGTGCCTGAATTGAACCCTAACCAGTCAACCACCGAGCCATCGTATATAATAACACCTAGCCAACCAGCTAACAGCGACACCACAAATCGAAATTATTCAAATTGGGTTGCAAAGCATGAATATTTTGTACACTGCTATTATTTTCCTGAACCCTCTCAGACATTTGCTTTGCCAGAGCTACATGAGTTACCACCGGAATCCTTTCCCACATCCCCATGATGACATCACGGAACCGGTGAATGTTAAAGATCTTGTGCTAACCCGAGTCTGGAGACACACTTGGCCGGTATATCACCTTTATCCCCCCCCCCTCTAGCTTCTGTAGCAAGCCAGTGGTCCCTTTGGAGCTGTATGTAGCCGGGATCGTTATCATGATGGAATACTGTCCTGCGGCCCAGTCTCGGATCATGCTCTGCTTCAGTATGTCACAATACACGTTGACATCCACGGTTCCCTCAGTGAACTGTATCTCCTCAGTCCTGGTGACACCAATATCATGCGTGGAGGTATGACCCACTTGCCTTTGTACCCTTCGCCTATCTGTTCAGTTTATCGGGGTCTCATCAGACCCAAGTACATGTCGGTAGATCACGGTCCAAATACTTACGGCATACAAGTAGTACAAGTATCTCCCGCTTCAGTATCACGGACCCAAAGTGAAGCCAGTAGAGCCACGTTAGTAGCATCCACATTGTGATGACCTGCCCAACTTGGCTCCCCCACTAAACTCTCTAATCGTGTTGTCCAGGTTGAAGATAATGAAGGAATGAGTAACAGATGGTTAGCGTGCCCATAAGTAGCAAAGGTAATTAGGGAGCCTGTCATGATGCAAAATGTGCTGTTGGTTCAGGTAAAGCCGAGGAAAATCGATTCTGTGACAGATCTGGTGAAAAATCCTTCTCAAGGGTGTTCCTCAAAGTCCCGCCTTGAGCACAACAGATGATTGAATTGTCGTCGGCAATTAGTGACTCTTGGCTGAATCGTTCCCAGGGACACAAGAAGAATGTTGTCACAGTACGACGGCGGTTGAATGGATTTCTTTGCCTGCATGTGCAGATCTTGGAACTTTTGTATTCTTTGCAAAATTGCATTTAATAATAATAATAATAATACATGACATTTTAAACGTCTTTCAGAGCTCACGCGATTAGGCAATAACAGTACGCAGTTATAACTTTTTTTTATTTAGCTTTTTTTAATCCATTCGCAGCCAGACATGTTTAAAAATGTGCGCACTCCAGTGCCAGGGTTTTTGTCATTGTCACTCGAATTCCAGCACCCACAGAATATTGAGTTTTAGGATGACATAAACATTCAATGCAGCGTAAGAAACCTTCGACTCATTTCTTTCATCAGAAAAAAAACTAGTAAATTCCTAAATTATATGCGTCTGGAGATATATGAGCTTGAAATGCGGGCAAAATACAATGCAATATTGGTTTATATAGCGCTTTATAATAATAATAATAATAATAATAATAATACAGTAAAGTCTCGTTATATCGATATCGGATATATCGATAGTCCCGGTTATATCGATACTATTTCTATGCACGCACGGAGAAAATTACATGCAAACAGGGTCGGATATATCGATAGTACCGGTTATATCGATATTTTTTCGGACTCCCTTGAATATCGATATAACGAGACTTTACTGTAATAATAATAATAATAATAATAAAATGAATGAAATGTAAATTTCTCCACTGCGTGACTAATAAAGGCAAATCCAATAATAATAATAATAATAATAATAATAATAATAATAATAATACATTTCATTTATAAGCGCCTTTCAAAACTCCCAAGGTCACTTTACAGTCACAGGATCATTTTTTTTATATGTGGGTGAACAGCGGCAGTCACACGCGCCAGCGTTCACTCAACCCGGAAGTAAATAGATAGCCAGCTAGCTAATTTATAGCCAATATATAGCGAGCTAGACAACTAGCTATATAACTAATAGCCAGCCAGATAGCTAGCTAGCCGGCCAGTTAGCTAATAGAAAGCTTTAACAACACCTAAAGCTGGAACAAAGCACTAACATGGAAAAAAGTGAAATGCTGCCCCCTTGTGGAAAGGAAAAAAAAACATTACCAGAGGCCATGGCCAGCGCTTTATCGGCATCCAAACAAGAAAAAAAACAAAACCCGAACAAATTTGAGAATGGCGCTCTACGTCATATTTTCAATTCCCGAATACATTCGTGAATGGTAATGAGTTATTCATGTGTCGAAAAAGATGCTATTATACAAAGACAACGTATTTTATTTTAGAACATGGCCAAAACAAACATGCGAATCATACTTCATAAGATGGAGGACACTGATTCACTATGGCAACCACTTGAAGGGAAAAGCCCAAAGGAAAAGAAGAAGAAGAAAAAAAACAGCGTAAATACCAAAAACAACATACTTTAACATGATATTATTTGATGCACTTGTGTCGAATACAGCATAAACACCCAAATAAATGTATTCAGAAAAGTAATATTTAGCTTCTCTAAAGATAACGTTCAGCGAGAATCAAAAAGACAAAAATGGAGAAAAAAAATCTCTGAATTATGCTCTCAAAAATGTGCTCCTGAAACTTGATTTTGGAGCACATTATGGACTCTAAAATTTTGTTGGGAAAGTTCAACGGCAGGTCGACGACATGTACGTAAAAATAACAAGAATAGAAAATGAAGTAAACGATGAAGAAATGTAGCGTAAGCACTTTCAAGCAAAAGCACGCTCAGGGTGATTTGTAATGCTTTGAAATGACATGAGGAAGTTCTGCTGTGTTTATCTCCAAAGAACTTCCTGTGTGTCCCTGAGCAGACAGTGATGTGGGTTTTGAAGTCCTACAAAGATATATTCTAACCTCCCCCCCCACAGGCCCCTTCCGTGTTGTCTTATAGCGACACTAACTCAAGTCTACGGACACTTTCAAATGCTCACCGCAGTGATTTACGACGGTCTAATTCACTTGAAGTTTAACAAAACCATACTGGCAAAAAAAGCGCTTGGCCGCTTTCCGCCGGAATTATTTGGCGTTTTATCTTTGCATAAGGTAAATAAACATACGGTGTGATTGATGGCTTTCAAATGGCGATGATATTATGAATACCGGCCTTGTTTTCTTGACGTGTTACAGTTGGATGTGACAATGGAGGTTGCGGGGTTGCAGGTCACCTTTGGGTCGCTCTCGGTGAAACATGAGCTTGACTATTTGGGAGTGAAAAGGGGGTCAAACTATTTTCTTAATAATTCCCCGCCGCTTTGCATAAACAGACGGGCGACTAAGGCAACATTTTTCAGTCTCCGGCCATTTTTAGGGCGAGCGAGCGGCCACGTTGTGTGTTGTTATTGCAGTTGGAGCAGTAGCGAGACAAAATGTTACAGTAAAAAGTACAGGGTACATGTATCATCAGTTATTTGCATCATCTACAACACAGGTGTCAAAGTCAAGGCCCGGGGGCCATATCTGGCCCGTCATCTCATATTATACGGCCCGTGAAAGCAAGTCAAACTTATGAAACTCCATGATGCTTGCTAAAGTCCGAACAATTATTTCAAATGGTCCCATGTAAACCACAAAAACTGTCATTATTCTTGACTTCAGATTTGTAGAAAAGAAGAAAAACATTGCCAGAGGCCATGGCCACCGCTTTATCGGCACCCAAGCATGAAAAAAAAAAACCAAACCTGAACACATTCGGGAATGGCGCTCGAAATCACATTTTCAATTCCCGAATAAATTCGTGAATGGCAGCGAATGAGTTAAGAAAGTTCACTCATGACATGTAAAATACAGCAAAACGCCGGGTGGTACGCTGGTTTGTTGGTTAGCATATCAGCCTCACAGTGTAGTGGCGCAGTGTTCAATTCCGGCTTCAGCCCTCCGGTGTGGAGTTTGCATGTTCTCGCAGTGCCTGTGTGGGTTTTCTACGGGTATTCGGCTTCTCCAAATTATAAAAACATGCATTTTGGAAGACTGGATTATCCAGAGGTGAGCGTGAGTGGTTGTTCGTCGACGTGTGCCCTGTGATTGCATTGCGACCACTTCAGGGTGTACTTCGTCTACTCCTCAAATTCAACTGGGATGGGCATCACCACGACTGAGACTCTAGTGAGGATAAATGGATTCAGAAGTGGATGGATGGAAGAGCAAAACAAAATCTCTCTCCTCCAAATCAAAACGTTTCCAATGATGTTTTCACTAAATTCATAAGAGAAGAACGTCAATGAACAGCCGTACATCATCCCCCCCCTTTCCCCCTCAAACACGAGTACAGAATAAAGTAGCATCTCCGCATGCGATTTTCATCACAGTCAGAACGGAACTTGCTCATAAATCGAGGACCCCCTTTCTCCAAAGCTCTTTTGGGAAACCCTGACAAACCCTATAGGAGTATGCCGTCTTGAGTGCAAGCTTTTAAAAGCACTTCTCATCCCTCTTAGTCCAAAGTAGTTTGACTGAAAAACACTTGATATGCAATTGCAACGGAAAGCAAATGTGCCGTAGATAAACCCTAACTCTTTCTTTTATTCCTAAAATGGCCGATGTAAAAAAATGTAGTAAAAGGCCTGACTTCACCGAGGCGCCGTAAAGGTCTAATGAGACACCGGTTCGTCCGTAAATATCTGTAAGGAACAGGACGTCATCAATTGTTTACAGACAATCTGACAAGTCGATAAGAACGGCAGACGTGGCGTTTCCTATCAGCTGCATCTCCAGTCTCCGTTTACCCCCACCATTTCAGTGCGCATGATGGACGAACCGACTCCAAAAAAAAAAAAAAAAAAACATCAGCGGGCGGAATGAAAACAACACATCGTGCAAAAGTCCCTTTTCTATGATGAAAACGAAGTCGCCGCTCTTCACAGTCTGACAGTCAAAAAGTGTCTTGACACGGCGCGGCAAATGGGTAATTTCCTGTGTGTGTGCAACAGGAAGTGAGGCCCGAGGGAAGGAAACGGGTGACTGGAGAGAGGATGTCACTGACCTCCGCGCCGACGGAGTCAAGTTTCGACCTTGAAGGCCAGCTGACATGATAGATACCGCCTCACATTGTCGTAAACCACATACAGTAGTACCCCGGGGGGCTGGATATATTATGGCTAAAAACGACTTTTTAAACGCTGCTACACAAAGGTCACGAAAGTCACTCTCAATACAATCTGCATAGGTATAGCCCTAACCTGTCCTATCATAAATAATGGAAAATATTTGGAGGCACCTGACCTCTAAAACAAGCAAAAGAGCCTCATATAAGGGGCTTGTAAACCATCCCCTGGGTTTGTACATCCTGAATGGAGTGGTCTATGTGTCGCTAATAGCGTCTCGTCAGTTTTTGCGTGTGCAAATAATAATAATATAATAATACATTTTATTTCAAGCGCCTTTCAAAGCTCTCATGGACACTTTACAGTCACAGACAAGCATAGATACACAAAGGTGGAGGGAGGAAGAGGATCTGAGGGAACGAGAGGGAATAGAAATTTGAAGATGGTCAGGTTATGATAGGTATGGGGGGCAAGGTTATGGATAGCTTTAAATGTATAAAGAAGAATTTTAAAGTTGATTCTATATTTGACCGGGAGCCAGTGGAGCTCTTGGAGGACGGGGGTGATGTGGTGAAAGCGTGAGGTTCTGGTGATGATCCGGGCCGAAGAATTCTGGACTAGTTGAAATTTGTGGAGAAGTTTCTGAGGGACATCAAGGAGAAGTGAATTGCAATAGTCAATTTGGGATGTGACAAGACTATGAACAAGAATGGCAGGGTGAGAGACGGGTGAAGACGATTGATATTGCGTAGGTATTATTATTATTTGTACGCTTCAAACAGATAGTAGGACAACCAAGATTGCACAATCGGTCACAGGAAAGAAGGGAAAATGGTGGCAATGGTGGGGCATCCTGATTGGAGATACAAATAAAGGAATAAGTGTAGAAATGTAATGCAGCGCGCGGTGTCCGTTAGCATCACCGTGCGCACTGGGAAGCGACCTGTCCGATGAACGAGCCTCCCAAGACAGGATTTACTTTTTACCCTGGCGATTTTCGCAGAGTCCAGTTTTATGTATTCAGCTGCCTGGATCAGCACGAAGAGTCACTTAAACAAGCCGTCAAGGCAGAGCACAGCTGCAACAACAAGAGATCGATCGGGAGGCAAGTTAGCGTCTGAACACAGCGCCGCCGGCACGCTGGCTTCAGCAGGTGGGGTGGGTCTGGTAATTTGCACCGTTTGTGCCTGTCCGACGCCGCAGAAACTGTAAGTCGCGCCTCTTCTGATATATAGCCATGAAGGCTGATGGAACGCGTGTGTTTTGGAGGGATTCGCCGCTGTATAAACAATCGACTCCCCACCATCCACAACATCTGGGAACTCTCAAGTACCAAAGCAGAAACAAATAACCGGGGACTTGTTAGTTGCTGATTAGGTTTTAAACAACTCATCATGGCTTGTGGGGCTCTGCCTGCTAGCGGAATGCTCAAGGAGAGAAAATGATTTTCAGTACACTTGCAGTGCGTCAATGACAATAAAGAGCTCTTACTAACGCGGCAACTATCAGACTTTTTGAGCTCGAGAGGAAAAATGGCATTTTAGGCGACAATCCAAACTTATTTGGTACTTAAAAATATTTTCAAGCATTCTTTTCTGTCATTTGTAATTTTTTTGTTTGTTGCACACCTCGGTGACAGGACAAATGCATTCCCTGCACTACTAGGCATACCTAAAATGCTTGGATGCCGATAAAGCGCTGGCCATGGCCTCTGACAATTTTTTTTTTATTTTCCAAAAGGGGGCAACATTTCCCATTTTTCCATGTTAGCGCTTTGTTCCAGCTTCAGCTGTTGTTAAATTCCTATATAAACCAATATGTATTGCATTATATTTTGGAGAGCTGTCCTCATTTCAAGCTCATATAACTCAAAACCCATATAATTTAGGAATTAACCTTTTTTTCTGATGAAAGAAGAGAGTCTAAGGTCTCTAACGCTGCATCAAATATTTATGTAGTCCGAAAACTCAGTATTCTCTGGGTCCTGGAATTCAAGTGACAATGACAAAAACCCTGGCACTGAAGTGGACACATTTTTGAGCGTCTGGCAGTGAATGAGTTAAAAAGCCTAAATTGCACCAAAGTTGATCAATGTTTAAATCAGATGTGAAGTTTGTGTACTTTTTTTTTTTTTTAACAATGTAGACATTTGCAGCAATGTGGCACCATGTGTGTGCAGGATACGCACAGACATGCTAACTGAAAGGCCGGTGATAAAGTGCTGTCTCGACGAGTGAAAATTAATCAGAATCAGAATCCTCTTTATTGCCAAGTATGTAGAACACACAAGGAATTTGATTCCGGTAGAACACGCTGCACTAGTATCATCATCAAAAAATTGCTAAGTGGCACTACACAAAGAGTTCAAAGAGTTAATGGCTTGGGGGAAGAAGCTGTTTAAATGTCTGCTGGATTTGGTGCGCATGGATCGGTAGCGCCTGCCTGAGAGGAGTAGCTGAAAAAGGTGGTGGGCAGGGTGCGGAGGGTCCAGTAGGATTTTCCGAGCCCTAGCTGGAGAAGTTTGGGGATGAGGATTTCTGGGATGATGGTATTGAACGCAGAGCTGTAGTCCACAAACAGGATCCTTGCGTAGGTTCCTGTGGTGTCAAGGTGGTCGAGGATGTGATGCAGTCCGATGTTTAGGTGGTTCAGCACGAGGCGTTCAAAGGATTTCATGACCACAGACGTCAGAGCAACAGGTCTATAGTCGTTCAATCGAGAGTCTTTGCCGAGAACTCTTTTTTTTTTCCTTCACACCTGCTGGAAGTAGTAGTCTATCATTAGATAGCAAATACCTTGGAAAGCAAGTTATATTTTGCACAACTTTCGCTTATTTAAAGGACAACGGACACTATTTTTTTGTTTCCTGACATCAGAAAAACGTTTTATAGCATCTAAAATACCCGAAACACGCAGACTGATATTTTTAGTCAAATGCAAAACACCAATAAAAATGACTTAAAGTTACTAAAACTGCAACAAATTGATCTGCGAATTGGGGATTTTCAGAAAGTCCCGCCCTCAGTTCAGAGAAGATGCTTTCTTGTTACTCATCCAGTTATGAATATGATTCAAATAGTTCTGAAGAGGAAAGCATAAATGTTTGCAATCGATTAAAGGAGTCCTCCCATATCAATTCGAGCCGTCAATGACAGCAATGTAGCACAAAGAAAATGCAGAAGATGGCGCCCAAGCTCCGTTGGAAATGGGCTGATTTGTCTGCTTGGAATTTGTGTCAGCGAATATCAAATACAGTAAAGTCTTGTTATATCGATATCGGATATAGCGATAGTCCCGGTTATATCGATATTTTTTCGGACTCCCTTGAATATCGATATAACGAGACTTTACTGTAGTTATCTTGGTGCAACACACAACGATTCACCATTGCGTTATTTGTGTTTTCCTTCGAATTTCGCCATCAACACGGATCAACACAAAGTTTTCAGACCAAACAAAGTACCCAAAATGCATTGTGTCTCGCTTTCTCAGTCAGGGGCATTCCAGATGTGACGTCACGTCAGGAATCGTCACCAACTCAAAAACAAGACTTCCTGAATATTCAGCGCGAGTCTTAAAACGTAAAATATAGCTATGCGATGGAATATTTGTAAAATACGCCTAGTAGAAGTCATTTCATGTCATTTTACAAATTATGGACACAACTTGTCCGGAGGCGTCGGTTGTCCTTTAAGCTATCACGATCATTATTATTGTCAACGATTCACTCTAGTCCTTAATTCATATTCTTCCGCTAACATTTGGCTTATCGACAACACCTCACCGCATTGACTGTCTGGACAAATAGAAAAAAAAAAAAACAAAACAAAACAGGTATTGCTGCTCCTGAGCTGGCCAAGAAGGCAAACGAAGAGACGTCTTCTCCGAGTGGGCTCCGTCGGCATGACAATGGCGGCAATCTGCTTGTGCTATTTACTTTGCCGAATTCGATGTTCTCGCTCCTCCCTTAATCTCCGCGTTCAAACAAACAAGCAGCATAAGAACGCAGATTCTTATCCCTACCGCCCTACCCCTCTCCTTCCGTTACCACAGCCGTGTTTACAAGCTTGATTTTCGAATGATGACCGGCCATGTTGTCATTGATAGTATTTTTCTGTGGCATTCTTAACACATTCACTGCCAGACGTGTTTAACAATGGGTGCACTCCAGTGCCAGGGTTTTTGTCATTGTCACTCGAATTCCAGCACGCACAGACTATTGAGTTTTAGGACCACATAAAATTTCAATTCAGCGTAAGAAACCTTAGACTCCCTTCTTTCATCAGGAAAAAAGAATTAATTCCTAAATTATATGGGTCTGTAGTTAAATGAGCTTGAAATGAGGGTGGCTGTCCAAAATACAATGCAATATATACATATTGGTTTATACAGCGCTATAACAACAGCTGAAGCTGGAAGAAAGCGCTAACATGGAAAAGGGGGAACTTCTTCCTCCTTGTGCAAAAGCAAAAAAAATGCCAGAGGCCATGGCTAGCGCTTTATCGGCACCCAAGCATGAAAAATCTAAACCCGAACAAATTCGGGAATGCCGCTCAACGTCATATGTTCAATTCCCGAATAAATTTGGGAATGGCAGTGAATCAGTTAATTCCTAAATGATATGGGTCTGGAGTTATATGAGCTTGAAATGTGGGCGGCTGGCCAAAATACAATTCAATAAATACATATTGGTTTATATAGCGCTTTAGCAACAGCGGAAGCTGGGACAAAGCGCTAACATGGAAAATTGGGAAATGCTGCCCCCTTGTGGAAGGGAAAAACTTTGCCAGAGGTCTGTCCAGCGCTTTATCAGCACCCAAGCATGAAAACTAAAAACCGGGAAATAAATTACATTTGGGATTGACACTCTATTAGTGCACTATTGCAATTCACTTTTTCAAAATTCTATTACCTCTCGTTCCCTCAGATCCTCTTCCTCCCTCCACCTTCTCTGTGCCCCCTGGCAATCTCAGCACGATGGGGGACATAGCTTTCAGCCGCTCTGTCCCCAAACTCTGGAACTCACTTCCTCCTAACATTCGTAACATTGATTCTCCTCCCACCTTCAAATCCCATCTCAAAACCCACCCATTTATAATTGCATTTTCTGTGTAGTTCTCTCTCTTGTTTCTATTTATAATTGTATTTTATTTATTATTGTATATATGCTTGTCTGTGACTGTAACGTTTCCTTGAGAGCTTTGAAAGGCGCTTGAAATAAAATGTATGAGTATTACATCATATGTTCAATTCCTGAATAAATTTGTGAATGGCATTGAATGAGTTACGCTGCAATATTTCCCCATCATTGTGACTCATTTGTCAGAGACCCTCCACCTTCCTCTTTCTTGCACTAATTCGCACGCACACAGATCACACAATCACGTCGACGGCGGCTCAACTTTTGCACTGCAGTATGGTGTAGGTTCTGCCCCTGCAAATCCGGTCGCTAGACAATCTAAGCCAATTACAGTACGGGGGCAAATGTTTAACCTCCATCATATACATTTCCCAGCGTCTTTCTGTTAGCTTCTTGTCATCAACCCACTCCCCTCCCATTCGCTTCTCCCGGAGGAGAGTTATGCACCAAGGCCCAGTGTCCCGGGTGACCAGGTTTCAATTGGTTCAATTCATTAAACCGGGACCCGTGCACGAGTTCACACGGCGAAGACACTCTCAGCAAACAGCTGCCACGCATTGCTGATGGGAGGGCCAGGCAGATGTCCAAGAAGAATCAAAGGGAGAGACGGGGGAAAGTTTATGAGCCAGCGTTTGCCAACCTCAATGAAGAGCTCCTCAAAGACAGGCTGCAGCTGGCGGAACTCAAGGCCTCAAGGAACTCCCCCCCCGCCCCCTTTCCGTCGTCTTCCCGCTACACTCACAACACTGCGGCAACTCAACAACGCTGACAACATCAAGTCGCCTCCTTGTTGCTCACGATGTGATCTACAAGCACTTTGGCACAAGACGCCACGTCGGGGCCGAGGAATGGGAGGCGGCTTGAATTTCGCTGCCTTTGGGTTTCATCGCTGAAAGGACACAAATGCTCAGACAGAATACAGTGATACCTTGGCTTACAAACTTAATTGGTTCCCAGACAGAGTGTGTAAGGCGAAAAGTGTGTTTCCCAAAAATTGATTTCCTATAGTTTTTTTTTGTCACCAGTGAATCAATCCAAAAATTATTTTCAAAGCAAAAACATAGCTGTAGCATCCATTGACAAAAAAAAAGCAATTGTCTTACATTTCCTGTCCCACGTGAATCCGCTTCAATTCCAAACTGCAGCACAGCAATGTGAATGTTTTTTATTCAAGCTTAACCCTTTCTTGCAATCTGTAATCTGATCATGTGAAAAGCTGCTCTACTGTAGTAATGATGTGGCGTTGGACATCTCTAGTCAGAGTATTCATTCGAATACAGTGATACCTCGGTTTACGAACGCCTTGGCCAACGAACTTTTCAGTTTACGAACGTTAAATTTATGAAAATTTTACCTTGCCATTAGAACTATTTTTCGGGATACACACAGAGCTGCCACAATGAGTGATGTGTCGTTCGCGAACGAGCCCATTCTCCTGACAAGAAAATGGTATCCGGCTTGTTTTGGTTCTTTATTCCCCGCCCCCGGTCGTTGGTTAAAGCCGCTTGATTGGTCAAGAACGCAGCAGTGTGTGGGGGGGGGGGGGTAGAGACAGGGAGAGAGTGAAGCCGTTCTCCAAAAATAAAATGGCTGCCGACGTTTTTATTTATAAAGCCACGTGATTGGTCAAGAACGCAGCAGTGAGGGGAGGTGGTTTAAACATTATAGAGACAGTCAGACAACAGTGAGAGAGTTTCAACTTTGATAGTTCAAATGCAGTGTAGACTGCAAGGTTAAAATATCCCATCAATCAGGCTCCACAAATAGCCCGCACAAGCCATCATCAAAGCACTTACATGGGATCATTCCTCAAGATGGTGAAATATGAAGGCTATGTTCCTCATCAAGTGTTTAATGCTGATTAAACCGGCCACTCAATTCCATCAAGCCATCAACAACCATCACAAAGGTAAATAAAATGAATTTATTATATAGTACAGTTTATTTCTTTAATTATAATACCATAGCACATGTATTATACATAAAATAAGGTATATTTTGTGTAGTTTTAAGGCTTAGAAAATTAGAAAATTATGCTTTGTGGGGACCTGGGAACTGATTATTCTCATTTTAATGGTTTCCTATGGGAAATTAATTTTTGGGATACACACTTTTCGCCCGACACACTGTCTAAGTTCGTAAGCCAAGGTATCACTGTAAACAGTTTTAAAATGACAAATACAAAACAATAATAATTTAAAACTAAACTTAAAATTTTACATTTTAAGACTTTAGAATAGACTAAATGGCATCAACATCATGTCATTGGCGAGTGCCTTTTGGACATGTGTCGCTTGATGAGCACATCGAAACATCTAGAAAATAGATTTTCGCATTTGACAGTTCCCCTTTCTTTCGTCTTTGAAAAAAAGACATCTTAAAGAAATCAACACCCTTGACGGCAACATTTTTCAAGCTCAAATTCTTTGGTTTTCTTCCACAAGGTTTTACACCTGTCTGATACAGCCCGATTAAAGTTGTTGCCGGTTGAGTGAATTTTACAGAACTTCCCCCGGTTCAAAGTAAATCTTTCCCCAAACAGTACACTCTCAAAATGAACGGCTACCGAGCTCGGATTATAAACATCCAAAAAGTCTCTCAAATATACAGAAATGGAATGTGAGTTAGGCAGTAACGGCATTACAGCTCGGTTTGTTACTAGCTTAACTACAGCACATTTCTTCGTAGCGTGGTCGTTTGCAACATCCAATAGCTTTGTGAGTAGTGAAGCACGCACAAAAGTATTTCCCCTGACAGTTATCAACCTTAAACGCATCTCTGCCGTTTGACGTCACGCAGGCATCCTCTACTTGAATTGTACCAAACTATCTGATAATGCAACGGAGCAGGATCGAAAGCGGGCACTTATTAGCAAACAATGGCAGGGGAAGATACAGTACATCTCAAGGAGAGCTGCGGCCCTACCTTAAATTCATGTTATTTATCTTGTCCTCACAGCTCAGTTAACACTTTGGAATACTGTGCAACACGAAAAGGAGGCTCCTATCAACACGCAAGATGTCCCACATCAATTTATGGAAAAATATTCATGTATTTCACAAAGCTAATGCAACAATCCCCTGTTAAGCTAGCAAACATCAACAACTAATTTAGCATTAGCTCGTAACAGATATTAGCCTATAGAAATAGCTGTGTGTGTGTGTGTGTGTGTGTGTGTGTGTGTGTGTGTGTGTGTGTGTGTGTGTGTGTGTGTGTGTGTGTGTGTGTGTGTGTGTGTGTGTGTGTGTGTGTGTGTGTGTGTGTGTGTGTGCGCGCGTGCAGTTTATGTCACTCAAAAATATGTGTGCAGATTCTTTTCGCGACACATCCACCTTATTGTAGTCTGGTAATCATAATAATTTGATAATAATAATAATAATGAAATTATTATTATTATTATTATTTGATAGTCAAAGTATAAAATGTACATCCAATCGAAGAGAACGATGAGACACGGAACTACTACAAACATAATAACAATAATAATAATAATAATAATAATAATAATAATAATAATTACAATAATAATAAATTTAATTTATAAGCGCCTTTCAAAACTCTTAAGGACACTTTACAGTCACTGGATATTTTTTCAGCGGGTGAGCAGCGGCAGCCACACGCGCCAGCGTTCACTGTCGTACACAGCTAAGGAGCTGTCGCGTCACTCTGTTAGCGTTGATTATACGGTGGTAGTGAGACGCACTATCATCCAAAGATTTTCGAATCAATTGTTCTTTTATAGAATAAAAGTACAAGCGCACAACTTTAACTCATTCACTGCCAGATGATGTGCAAAAAGGTGTCCACTCCAGTGCCAGGGTTTTTGTCATTGTCACTCGAATTCCAAGATCCACAGAATATTGAGTTTTAGCATGACATAAACATTCAATGCAGCGTAAGAAACCCTCGACTCTTCTTTTCAGTCTTCTGAAATTGAAATTATGCCTAGAATACTTTTATCTTTTCACACACCCCACTCCTTTCAATTTTGCTGCTTTAGATTGCAAATTTTCCCATTGTAGGACTATTAAAGGATTTCTGATTATGTTTTAATAAAAAAAAAAAGAATTAATTACTAAATTATATGGGTCTGGAGTTATATGAGCTTGAAATGAAGGCGTATCCACAGAATATTTAGTTTTAGGACTACACAAACATTCAATGCAGCGTAGGAAACCTTAGACTGTTATTTCATCAGAAAAAAAGAGTTAATTCCTAAATTATATGGTTCTGGAGTTATATGAGCTTGAAATGAGGGCGGACCCACAGAATATTGAGTTTTAGGACGGCACAAACATTCAATGCAGCGTTAGAAACATTAGACTGTTATTTCATCAGAAAAAAAGAGTTAATTCCTAAATTATATGGTTCTGGAGTTACATGAGTTTGAAATAAGGGCGGACCCAGAGAATATTGAGTTTTAGGATGACATAAACATTTAATGCATCATAAGAAACCTTAGACTATATTCTTTCATCCAAAAATAAGAGTTAATTCCTAAATTATATGGGTCTGGAATTATATGACCTCGAAATGAGGGTGGCTGTTCAAAATACAATCCAATTACATACATATTGGTTTATATAGTGCATTAAAACAGCTAGAGCTGGAAGAAAGCGTTAATGTGGAAAAAAAGGGAAATGCTGCCCCCTTGTGGAAAAGAAAAAAAAACATTGCCATCGGACATGACCAGCGCTTTATCGACACGCAAGCATGAACAAACAAAACCCGAACATTTTCAATTCCCCCAAAAAATCGTGAATGGCAGTGAATGAGATGAAGTAGCTTAGCTAGCTACATTTCCTCCGGTCCAGTGTCACGAAGCTTCGTTTAACCGAGCGTACTTGTCGCTTTAGCAACAACATGTAGCTCGCCCAACGCGCTCCCTGACGTATCAGCCTTTCATGGAATCAGTTAGCATCCCTGTGAAAGTGTCAGCGAGTTCCTTCGTCGACTGTTGCTTTAGCCTTTGCGCGACAGCGTGTCCTTTCAAGACAAGTCAGCGCCTCCAGCGCTGCTCTGTGCTCTCATTCATCACTTTGCAAACAAGGCGGGAGTGGCATGGTCATGCTTGGACCTCTGCCTGCGTGTGTATGTGTGGGTGTTGTGGTGAAACAGGGTAAAGGTAATCATCTACACACGTACACACACACCACACAGCAGGGCATCAGCTGTAAACACAGTTGGACGTCATTTATAAGACAATTTGAGGCTTGTTTGTTATCTTTGGTCAATACAAAAAAAATAAAGAGGAGAGGAGCATTTTGTGTGTGTGAAGCATCGATCGGGTTCAAAAATGGATCAAAAGGAAGGTACTTGTCATGTGATTGGAGTTTTTCGCCTGACTGTTCTGTAAACACAACAATGCTTGGTTTATTTTTCCATTTTGCAAAAATTGAACCATTTTTAATGTATGTAGTCCTTTCCGAGGCCTGAAAAATGAGAAAATGAACTCATTCACTGCCAGACATGTAAACGTGTCCATTCCAGTTCCAGGGTTTTTGTCAATGTCATTCGAATTCCAGGACCCACAGAATATTGAGTTTTAGGACTACCCAAACATTCAATGCATCGTACAAAACATTTGACTGTCTTTTTTCAACAGAAAAAATAGTTATTTCCTAAATTATATGGGTCTGTAGTTATATGAGCTTGAAAAGAGGGCTGTCCAAAATACAATGAAATACATACATATTGGTTTATATAGTGCTTTAAAGGACAACCGACACCATTTTTTTTGTTTAACTGACATGACAACTTTGTATAGCATCTTAAATACCCAAAACACCCAGGCTGATATTTTTAGTCAAATGCAAAACACCAATAAAATGAGTTAAAGTGTCCCAAAACTACTTCAAAATGACCCCGGAAATTGTGAGTTTCATGACATCACGCCAGGACATCTTTGCCTTGCTCCAGAATCAAAACAATGGCTTCAGATTCGGAGAAGATGCTTTCTTGTCATGAATATGATTCAAATAGTTGTGAAGAGGAAAGCATAAATATTTGCAATCGATTAAAGAAGTCCTTCCGTGTCATTTGGAGGCGTTTGAACTGCAATGTGACGTCCCAGAAAATGCACAAGATGCCGCCCAAGCTCCGTTGGCAATGGGCTGATTTGTAATATACGCTCAGTAGAAGTCATTTGAAGTGATTTTACAAACTCAAAAATTATCTGGCCTCATCTGTCTAATTTATCAATGCCATTTCTCCATTGTACTCAAAAGTTCACATAACCAGATTTTGGTTCCAACACTGTAATTTAATATGACACCAAATGCACACAATTTGGTATTAACAATGCATTTACTGTTTGTGCTACATGCTAGCATTACTCACAAGCTTGACCATGATGTGCTGCATCCGTGAGTGAAAATGCAATCCACTGTTTTATTATTTTTGCGGTGCGCTTTATGATCATAAAAGTTGTTCTTGCGCTTTCATGGGGGGCGGGGGGGGGGCAGCAAAGCAGTACTTCTTCACCCTCTGGGTATTTTGACACCAAAATGTTATTTATACACATGGGACCCGTTTAAATGATTCGCAATGTGTCTCCTTTTAGTAGACGTCCATCGATCAAGTGTCTAAAAAGTATTTTCAGGATCAACTTTGGTCGTGAAATAAAAAGTGCATTAGACTAAAATAAATCTAAATAATGTTTAAGTATCACTTTCTGGCGGTTCGTATTTCAAAGTTCACAGCTTCATGTTTTGCAAGGGGCAAAGGCTAAACCACGGGATGTAGGAGGGCGGGGGAGGTTTAAGACCCAGGGGCAGTCCATCCATCCATCCATCCGTCCAGTCTGTCCATCCATCCATCCATCCACGAGGTGGAATGCAAGAGGGAGCCTCGTAAATTAGAAGTCCTAATGAAAAGTCTCTGGTGTCCAACTGGAGCCAATCATCTGGTTCCAATCAATCGGTTATTCTACTCATTTGCCTCCAGCTCACGGGGAGTCATCCAGCTCTAATTTGGGGAGGAGGGAAAGTGCATGTTCCGTTTTACACACCTGCGCTTTGGATTTTAAAGCCTGGAAAACCTCAAGCAAAGGGGGGTATTCTTAAATCTAAAGTTTCACTTTAAAGGCTTGTAAACGGCATGTGGAGACGTCCTACATGTTTTTTTTTTTTTTGTGGGCCATTTGGAAATAAATATCAAACTAGCGGAAATTAAGTATCGGCTAACAACGCAGTGACATTTTACAAATGGATACGATTTGGCTTGTGAAAAAAAATGACTTCATTTTTAGAGGGGAAAAAAATGCAGTGTACAAAGTTAAAAAAACAAAAACATTTACAGTGATACCTCGGCTTACGAACTTAATCGGTTCCCAGAAAGTGTGTGTAAGGCGAAAAGTTTGTCTGCCAAACATATATTTCCCAAAAGAAACCATTAAAAAGGACAATAATGTGTTCCCAGGCCCCCATAAAACAATTTTCAACTAAATAAGCCTTAAAGATGATTCTGATTCTGATTAAAACTACACAAAATATACTGTATTTTATGTATAATAAATGTGCTTCTGTATTGTAATTAAAGAAATAAACTGTACTGTATAATAAAGTCATTTTATTTACCTTTTTGATGGTCGATTTAGTTGCCTCTTGATATCCGAGTGAAGTTGCCGTGCTTTCTCGGTGATAATACCCTCACTCACACGGTCCCCTGCGAGCTGCTTTTCGTTAATCCAAATCAACAGAAGTTTTTCAACCTCTTCTATTGCCTGAGACCGTTGCTTAGACAACGCAGAAACACCCTTAGCCACACGTAACAATGGTCGATTTAGCATACTGGTACTTGGACGCTAAGTCACACAAATGCACACTTCGTTCGTGTTTTTCGATGATCATCTTCTGCTCGACCGTAATTTTCTTTTGTGTCCTCTTTGGTTTGACACTAGCCTGTGATGGGGTCCTTTTCGGTCCTTTAATAGCAAAAGTACTCCACTCGATAGCAAACCGCGTCTGCACTCAAAGGGGATGAGGAAAACGAGTTTGTGAGCTAAAGCATTCGTAAGCCGAGGTACCACTGTACTTCATAACAGACCGACTTTTATTTTTTTCATCAAAAAGAAAAAAAATACAAACTATTTTTATAAAATGCTAAAAAGCAGGTCAATGACTCAAAACGCCAAATGCGTCACACTAATGTTATGAAAAAAAAAGAAGTTCAAAACACCAGACACAATCAGACATAAAAATGAAGCTCCATAAAGATGACCAAAAACTGTTAGTGCTCAAATTCTATCTGAGGTTGCACTAGCTTCACCTGACATGACTTGTTAGAACTCAAACAAGGTCACAGAAAATCCTATTGGACCCTCCGCACCTTGCTCACCACCTTTTCCAGCGACTCCCCTCAGGCAAGCGCTACCGATCCATGCACACTAAATCCAGCAGACATTTAAACACCTTCTTTCCCAGTCACCATTAACTCTCTAAACAGTAACCCAAATAGAACTATATAGTACCGCTTTGCATTTTTTTTATGGTGATACTAGTGCAGCGTGTTCTACCGTGGACAAATTCCTTGTGGGTTCTACATACTTGGCAATAAAGATCATTCTGATTCTGATCAAACATGCATTTGTTCTGAACACTTTCGTCTACTAGGCCGCTGTACTGTACTGCTGGACACGACGGTATGACATGGGTGAATATTTGTGTGACTTGTGGCATAAAGCTGTAAGGTGTAAAACCTCCTTGGAGTTATTCAACCTTTCACCCACTGGGATCACACCCCCCCCCCCCATCACCCCTCTCCAACGCCACCTTCTCTGCTCCCCCAGCGAATCTGACCTTTAACCAGATGCCATTTGCTTCAAATCTCGCGGTCAGTTTCAACCTCTGGAATCTGCAACACATTACAAGAGACGACGGGGGCCTGATCTGAGAAATGTGCTCGTATTGAGAAAAATCCGCTTCTATGAACCGTTCTTGACACCGGTTTGTAATATAATTGGTGACATCCAGTATAACAGTCATAATATTAGTGCTTTAAGAATCAATACAATAAATCAGGTGATGACGTCTACTCTGTGACTGCATCTCATCTTACATGTTACTGGAAGTGTGAATTAAAATGATAAGCTGCTACTGTGGAAAGATGACTTCCTTCGCTCCCACGTTATAACATATACTAGAAACATGATCATTATTTTTAAGAATAGTTTTCTATGAGATTGTTTTTTTTTTAACGATAATTTCATTTGAGAAACCCTCGCTCGCTAAATAAATAAAAAAAACATTAATTAAATTTAGAATATTTATTAAATAAAATTACGTACAATGAAATTACATTAAATTATATTAAATTAAATTATATAAATTTTTGTTATTTCACTGATAACATATACTCGAAATATTATCTTTTTTTTAAGAATACAGTTCTTTGAGATTGTTTTTTCTGACGAGAATTTTATTTGATAAACCCTCCCTCACAAAATAAATAAATACATTAAATTAAATTAAGTTAAATACAATAAAATACATTATACAGTAAAGTCTAGTTACATCGATATCGGTTATATCGATAGTACTGCTTATTACGATACTATTTCTATGAACGCAAGGAGAAAATTTAGATGGCGCAGGATCGGATATATCGATAGTCCGGTTATATTGATATTTTTTCCGACTCCCGAGAATATCGATATAATGAGACTTTACTGTAATTAAATTACACGATTATTAAATTAAATTAAATTATTTTTTGTTGAAAAAAAAACAAATTATAAGAATACATTTTTGTCCTCTTTGGCTTAACACTAGCCTGTGATGGGGTCTTTTTTTAATTCAATTCAATTCAATTTAATTTTTCTGTTTGGAAAAAAAAAGAAAAAATATAATAATACATTTATGTTTAATTTGTATCTAAAAAAATAGGTCGTGCTCTTAGATATAACTTTTTTAATTATATTTTTCTTGGAAAAAATTCCCCCCATAATAAAATAGTTCCCCTCAGAACTAAATAGTGTTGTATTTTTTCCTGCAAAAACATCGTATTCACAGTACCTCTTGACTTGTATAATATAAAAAACTTTATATTCTGGAAATATGATTTTATTCTGGGGCGATTACAAATTGAACTATTTATTGCCAATCAC